>NC_053022.1:245282641-245522548 GCF_003073215.2 Triticum urartu | reverse complement strand
TGGTTTGGCCTACTAGATTGATCTTTCTTGTGATGGGAGAAGTGCTTAGCTTTGGGTTCAATCTTGTGGTGCTCGATCCCAGTGACAGAAAGGGAACCGACACATATTGTATTGTTGCCATCGAGGATAAAAAGATGGGGTTTATATCATATTGCATGAATTTATGCCTCTACATCATGTCATCTTGCTTAAGGCGTTACTCTCTCCTTATGAACTTAATACTCTAGATGCATGCTGGATAGCGGTCGATGTGTGGAGTAATAGTAGTAGATGCAAAATCATTTCGGTCTACTAGCCTCGGACGTGATGCCTATATACATGATCACGCCTAGATATTCTCATAATTATTCGCTTTTCTATCAATTGCTCGACAGCAATTTGTTCACCCACCGTAATACTTATGCTATCTTGAGAGAATCCACTAGTGAAACCTATGGCCCCAGGTCTATTTTCCATCATACAAGTTTCCAATCTACTTTATTTTGCAATCTTTACTTTCAATCAATATCATAAAAATACCAAAAGTATTTATCTTACTATTATCATATGTATCAGATCTCACTCTTGCAAGTGGCCGTGAAGGGATTGACAACCTCTTTATCATGTTGGTTGGGAGGTTCTTATTTGTGTGTGTAGGTACGAGGTGACTCGCGCGTGGTCTCCTAATGGATTGATACCTTGGTTCTCAAAAACTGAGGGAAATACTTACGTTGCTTTACTGCATCACCCTTTCCTCTTCAAGGGAAAACCAACGCAGTGCTCAAGAGGTAGCGAGAAGGATTTCTGGTGCCGTTGCCGGGGAGATCTATGCCAAGTCAAGACATACCAAGTACCCATCACAACTCTTATCCTTCGCATTACATTATTTGCCATTTGCCTCTCATTTTCCTCTCGCCCACTTCACCCTTGCCATTTTATTTGCCCTCTTTTTCTGTTCTCCTTCTTCCCGTATGTATCTTTCTTTGTGTTTCTACGCGCCTTATATTTGCTTGCATGTCATCGATCTCGTCGTCCCTCCAGTTCAGCCACCCCGTCCTCCACCTCCAAGGAGCTGCCCCGACGTTCCCCTCGTCTTTCACGCCACCTCCATTCCCACACCGCCGTCTTCACTTGCACCACCGGAAGAGCATCATCATCACCGTTTCCTCGGATAAAGCTAAGGCCTAATCAGCGCCACCAAAGAGGTTGTACACTAATCGCTGCATTTTCTTCTTGATTTGATCTCATGGTGCTGCCGGGGCTCGGTCCCGAGCCAACACGGTGCGGCTCCATCCACAGCGGCATCGCCGACCACTTCCTCCACGGCATCGCACCCTCAGCGGCGACGTGCACATCAGTCGGAGCTGCTGCTACTTTAGCTCTCGCTCGCACTGCTGCTCTGCTCTTGCTCTCGGTCCCCTACTTGGTCTGCTCTTGCTATTGCTCTTGCTCTTACTCTTGCTCGCGCTGCCGCTCTCGCTCTTGCTCTTGCTTGCGATGCTACTCCGATGTAGCTACACTTCAGTCAACTGAATCGACTTTTGGGCCAGTCCATTTTCTAGGGGTGGGGTGGGGGGGGGGGGCTTGTCGGAGTTAAGGAAGAACCAGCCGCAGCGGGGAGGGGGCTCACCAGAGAGGTACCCCAGTATCTAACTTAGGGTTCAGGGTGGGGCAGTGGTCGCCGGCGGTGGTGGGGCGGTGGCGTGAGGATCGTCGGAGGAAAAGCTCAGCATAGGGGGCCTAGAGGGATGGCCGGTGTTGGGGAATGTAGTAATTTCAAAAAAAATTCCTATGCACACGCAAGATCGTGGTGATGCAAAGCAACAGGAGGGGAGAGTGTCGTCCACGTACCCTCGTAGACCATAAGCAGAAGCGTTATGAGAACACGGTTGATGTAGTCGGACATCTTCACAATCCGATCGATCCAAGTATTGAACGTACGAACCTCCAAGTTCAGCACACATTCAGCTCAGTGACGTCCCATGAAACCCGATCCAGCAGAGCTTCGAGGGAGAGTTCCGTCAACACGACGGCGTGATGACGGTGATGATGATGCTACCGACGCAGGGCTTCGCCTAAACACCGCTACGATATGACCGGGGTGGATTATGGTGGAGGGGGGCACCGCACACGGCTAAAAGATCAACTGATCAACTTGTGTGTCTTGGGGTGCCCCTGCCCCCGTATATAAAGGAGCAAGGGGGGAGGCCGACCGGCCCTAGCAGGGCGCGCCAGGAGGAGTCCTACTCCCACCAAGAGTAGGATTCCCCCCTTTTCCTAGTTGGACTAGGAGAGAAGGAAGGGGGAAAGAGGGGGAAGGAAAGGGGGGCGCCGCCCTCCTCATAGTACCAATTCGGAGTAGAGGGAGAGGGGGCGCGCGGCCTGCCCTGGTCTCCTCTCTCTCTCTCCCCTAAGGCCCAATAAGGCCCATACCTTTATCGGGGGGTTCCGATAACCTCCTAGTACTCCGGTAAAATCGCGATTTCACCCGGAACTATTCCGACATCCAAATATTGGCTTCCAATATATCGATCTTTATGTATTGACCATTTCGAGAATCCTAGTCATGTCCGTAATCATATCCGGGACTCCGAACTACCTTCGGTACATCAAAACACATAAACTCATATTACCGATCATCACCGAACTTTAAGCATGTGGACCCTACGGGTTTGAGAACTATGTAGACATGACCGAGACTCGTCTCCGGTCAATAACCAATAGTGGAACATGGTTCTCATATTGGCTCGTACATATTCTACGAAGATCTTTATCGGTCAAACCGCATAACGGTATACGTTGTTCCCTTTGTCATCGGTATGTTATTTGCCCGAGATTCGATCATTGGTATCTCTCACCTAGTTCAATCTCATTACCGGCAAGTCTCTTTACTCGTTCTGTAATGCATTATCCCACAACTAACTCATTAGTCACAATGCTTGCAAGGCTTATAGTGAGGTGCATTACCGAGAGGGCCCAGAGATACCTCTCCAACAATCGGAGTGACAAATCCTAATCTCGATCTATGCCAACTCAACAAACACCATTGGAGACACCAATAGAGCATCTTTATGATCACCCAGTTACGTTGTGATGTTTGATAGCACACAAGGTGTTCCTCCGGTATTCGGCAGTTGTATAATCTCATAGTCAGAGGAACATGTATAAGTTATGAAGAAAGCAGTAGCAATAAAACTGAACGATCATTATGCTAAGCTAACGGATGGGTCTTGTCCATCACATCATTCTCTAATGATGTGACCCCGTTCATCAAATGACAACACATGTCCATGGATAGGAAACTTAACCATCTTTGATTAACGAGCTAGTCAAGTAGAGGCATACTAGGGACACTTTGTTTGTGTATGTATTCACACATGTACTAAGTTTCCAGTTAATACAATTCTAGCATGAATATTAAACATTTATCATGATATAAGGAAATATAAATAACAATTTTATTATTTCCTCTAGGGCATATTTCCTCCAGTCTCCCACTTGCACTAGAGTCAATAATCTAGTTCACATCATCATGTGATTTAACACCAATAGTTCACATATTTATGTGATTAGTTCACATCTCTATGTGACTAACACCCAAAGGGTTTACTAGAGTCCATAATGTAGTTCACATAGCTATGTGATTAACACCCAAAGAGTGATCATGTTTTGCTTGTGAGAGAAATTTAGTCAACGGGTCTGCCACATTTAGCGCCGTATGTATTTTGCAAATTTTCTATGTTTACTATGATTTGCACGGAGCTACTCTAGCTAATTGCTCCCACTTTTGATATGTATCTAGATCGAGACTTAGAGTCATCCAGATCGGTGTCAAATCTTGCATCAACGTAACTCCTTACGACGAACTCTTTGTCACCTCCATAATCGAGAAACATTTCCTTATTTCACTAAGGATATTTTTGACCACTGTCCAGTGATCCACTCCTGGATTACTATTGTACCCTCTTGCCAAACTTATGGTGAGGTACACAATAGGTCAGATATACAACATAACATACTTTATAGAACCTATGACTGAGGCATATGAAATGACTTTTCATTATCTTTCTATTTTCTGCCATGGTCGGGTTTTGAGTCTTTACTCAACTTCACACCTTGCAACACAGGCAAGAACTCCTTCTTTGACTTTTCCATTTTGAACTACTTCAAAATCTTGTCAAGGTATGTACTCATTGAAAATATATCAAGCGTCTTGATGAATCTCTATGTTGGGGAACGTTGCAGAAAACAAAAATTTTCCTACTCGTTTCACCAAGATCATCTAGGAGTTCATCTAGCAATGAGTCATTGGATGCATCTACATACCTTTGTAGATCGCGCACGGAAGCGTTCAAAAGAACGGTGATGATGTAGTCGTACTCGACGTGATCCAAATCACCGATGACCAGCGCCGAACGGACGGCACCTCCGCGTTCAACACACGTACGGGACGGGAGACGTCTCCTCCTTCTTGATCCAGCAAGGGGGAAGGAGAGGTTGATGAAGATCCAGCAGCACGACGGCGTGGTGGTGGATGCAGGGCGTCACAGAAGCAGGGCTTCGCCAAGACTACGAGGGAGAGATGTAACGGGGAGAGAGGGAGGCGCCAGGGGCTGGGGTAAAATCCCTCCTCTCCCCCCACTATATATAGGGGTGCCATGGGGGGGGGGGCGCCGGCCCTAGTAGATGAGATCTACTAGGGGGGCGGCGGCCAAGGGGAGGATTCCCTTCCCTCCAAGGCACCTAGGGGTGCCTTCCACCACATGGACTCTTCCATGGTGGAACCCTAGGCGCATGGGCCTATAGGGGCTGGCGCTCCAGCCCACTATGGGCTGGGTTTCATCCTATTTCAGCCCATGGGGCCCTCCGGGATAGGTGGCCCCACCCGATGGACCCCCGGGACCCTTCCGGTGGTCCCGGTACAATACCGATAACCCCGAAACTTGTCCCGATGCCCGAAACAGCACTTCCTATATATAATTATTTACCTCCGGACCATTCCGGAACTCCTCGTGACGTCCGGGATCTCATCCGGGACTCCGAACAACATTCGGGTTTCTGCATATACATATCTTCATAACCCTAGCGTCACCGAACCTTAAGTGTGTAGACCCTACGGGTTCGGGAGACAAGCAGACATGACCGAGACGACTCTCCGGTCAATAACCAACAGCGGGATCTGGATACCCATGTTGGCTCCCACATGCTCCACGATGATCTCATCGGATGAACCACGATGTCGAGGATTCAATCAACCCCGTATGCAATTCCCTTTGTCAATCGATATGTTACTTGCCTGAGATTCGATCGTCGGTATCCCAATACCTCGTTCAATCTCGTTACAGGAAAGTCACTTTACTCGTACCGTAATGCATGATCCCGTGACCAGACACTTGGTCACTTTGAGCTCATTATGATGATGCATTACCGAGTGGGCCCAGTGATACCTCTCCGTCATACGGAGTGACAAATCCCAGTCTTGATCCATGTCAACCCAACAGACACTTTTGGAGATACCCGTAGTGTACCTTTATAGTCACCCAGTTATGTTGTGACGTTTGGCATACCCAAAGCACTCCTACGGTATCCGGGAGTTACACGATCTCATGGTCTAAGGAAAAGATACTTTGACATTGGAAAACTCTAGCAAACGAACTATACGATCTTGTGCTATGTTTAGGATTGGGTCTTGTCCATCACATCATTCTCCTAATGATGTGATCTCGTTATCAATGACATCCAATGTCCATAGTCAGGAAACCATGACTATCTATTGATCAACGAGCTAGTCAACTAGAGGCTTACTAGGGACATGTTGGTGTCTCTTATTCACACATGTATTATGATTTCCGGATAATACAATTATAGCATGAATAAAGACAATTATCATGAACAAGGAAATATAATAATAATGCTTTTATTATTGCCTCTAGGGCATATTTCCAACAGTCTCCCACTTGCACTAGAGTCAATAATCTAGTTACATTGTGATGAATCGAACACCCATGGAATTCTGGTGTTGATCATGTTTTGCTCTAGGGAGAGGTTTAGTCAACGGATCTGCTACATTCAGGTCCGTATGTACTTTACAAATCTCTATGTCTCCATTTTGAACATTTTCACGAATGGAGTTGAAGCGACGCTTGATGTGCCTTGTCTTCTTGTGAAACCTGGGCTCCTTGGCAAGTGCAATAGCTCCAGTGTTGTCACAAAAGAGTTTGATTGGCCCCGACGCATTGGGTATGACTCCTAGGTCGGTGATGAACTCCTTCACCCATATTGCTTCATGTGCTGCCTCCGAGGCTGCCATGTACTCCGCTTCACATGTAGATCCCGCCACGACGCTCTGCTTGCAGCTGCACCAGCTTACTGCTCCACCATTCAACATATACACGTATCCGGTTTGTGACTTAGAGTCATCCAGATCTGTGTCGAAGCTAGCGTCGACGTAACCCTTTACGACGAGCTCTTCGTCACCTCCATAAACGAGAAACATTTCCTTAGTCCTTTTCAGGTACTTCAGGATATTCTTGACCGCTGTCCAGTGTTCCTTGCCGGGATTACTTTGGTACCTTCCTACCAAACTTACGGCAAGGTTTACATCAGGTCTGGTACACAGCATGGCATACATAATAGAACCTATGGCTGAGGCATAGGGGATGACGCTCATCTCTTCTATATCTTCTGCCGTGGTCGGACATTGAGCTGAGCTCAATTTCACACCTTGTAACACAGGTAAGAACCCCTTCTTAGAATGATCCATATTGAACTTCTTCAATATCTTATCAAGGTATGTGCTTTGTGAAAGACCTATGAGGCGTTTTGATCTATCTCTATAGATTTTGATGCCTAATATATAAGCAGCTTCTCCAAGGTCCTTCATTGAAAAACTCTTATTCAAGTAGGCCTTGATGCTGTCCAAGAGTTCTATATCATTTCCCATCAATAGTATGTCATCTACATATAATATGAGAAATGCTACAGAGCTCCCACTCACTTTCTTGTAAACGCAGGCTTCTCCATAAGTCTGTGTAAACCCAAACGCTTTGATCATCTCATCAAAGCGAATGTTCCAACTCCGAGATGCTTGCACCAGCCCATAAATCGAGCGTTGGAGCTTGCACACCTTGTCAGCATTCTTAGGATCGACAAAACCTTCCGGCTGCATCATATACAATTCTTCCTTAAGGAAACCATTAAGGAATGCCGTTTTGACGTCCATTTGCCATATCTCATAATCGTAGAATGCGGCAATTGCTAACATGATTCGGACGGACTTTAGCTTCGCTACCGGTGAGAAAGTCTCATCGTAGTCAACCCCTTGAACTTGTCGATAACCCTTAGCGACAAGCCGAGCTTTATAGATGGTCACATTACCATCCGCGTCTGTCTTCTTCTTAAAGATCCATTTATTCTCTATGGCTCGCCGTTCAACGGGAAAGTCCGTCAATGTCCATACTTCGTTTTCATACATGGATCCTATCTCGGATTTCATGGCTTCTAGCCATTTGTTGGAATCCGGGCCTGCCATCGCTTCTTCATAGTTCGAAGGTTCACCGTTGTCTAACAACATGATTTCCAAGACAGGGTTGCCGTACCACTCTGGTGCGGAACGTGTCCTTGTGGACCTTCGAATCTCAGTAGGAGCTTGATCAGAAGTATCTTGATCATCGTCATTAACTTCCTCTCTAGTCGGTGCAGGCACCTCAGGAACATTTTCTTGAGTTGCGCCATTTGCCGGTTCAAGAGGTAATACTTCATCAAGCTCTACTTTCCTCCCACTTACTTCTTTCGAGAGAAACTCTTTCTCTAGAAAGGACCCATTCTTGGCAACAAAGATCTTGCCTTCGGATCTGAGGTAGAAGGTGTACCCAATAGTTTCTTTTGGGTATCCTATGAAGACGCATTTTTCCGACTTGGGTTCGAGCTTCTCAGGTTGAAGTTTCTTCACATAAGCATCGCATCCCCAAACTTTTAGAAACGACAGCTTAGGTTTCTTCCCAAACCATAATTCATACAGTGTCGTCTCAACGGATTTCGACGGAGCCCTATTTAAAGTGAATGCGGCAGTCTCTAAAGCATAGCCCCAAAAAGATAGCGGTAAATCAGCAAGAGACATCATAGATCGCACCATATCTAATAGAGTGCGATTACGAAGTTCGGACACACCGTTACGCTGAGGTGTTCCAGGCGGCGTGAGTTGTGAAACTATTCCACATTTTCTTAAGTGTGTGCCAAACTCGTGACTCAAGTATTCTCCTCCACGATCTGATCGTAGAAACTTGATTTTCCTGTCACGTTGATTCTCAACCTCACTCTGAAATTCCTTGAACTTTTCAAAGGTTTCAGACTTGTGTTTCATTAAGTAGACATATCCATATCTACTCAAGTCATCAGTGAGGGTGAGAACATAACGATATCCACCGCGAGCCTCAACACTCATTGGACCACACACATCAGTATGTATGATTTCCAATAAGTCGGTTGCTCGCTCCATTGTTCCTGAGAACGGAGTCTTGGTCATTTTACCCATAAGGCATGGTTCGCACGTGTCAAATGATTCATAATCAATAGACTCTAAAAGTCCATCTGCATGGAGCTTCTTCATGCGTTTGACACCTATGTGACCAAGGCGGCAGTGCCACAAGTATGTGGAACTATCATTATCAACCTTACATCTTTTGGTACTCACATTATGAACATGTGTAGCATTACGTTCGAGACTCATTAAGAATAAACCATTCACCATAGGAGCATGACCATAAAACATATCTCTCATATAAATGGAACAACCATTATTCTCAGATTTAAATGAGTAGCCATCTCGAATTAAACGAGATCCCGATACAATGTTCATGCTCAAAGCTGGCACTAAATAACAGTTATTAAGGTTTAAAACTAATCCCGTAGGTAAATGCAGAGGCAGCGTGCCGACGGCGATCACATCAACCTTGGAACCATTCCCGACGCGCATCGTCACCTCGTCCTTTGCCAGTCTCCGTTTATTCCGCAGCTCCTGCTGTGAGTTACAAATATGAGCAACGGCACCGGTATCAAATACCCAGGAGTCACTACGAGTACTGGTAAGGTACACATCAATTACATGTATATCAAATATACCTTTTGTTTTGCCGGCCTTCTTGTCCGCTAAGTATTTGGGGCAGTTCCGTTTCCAGTGACCCTTCCCTTTGCAATAAAAGCACTCCGTCTCAGGCTTGGGTCCATTCTTTGACTTCTTCCCGGCAGCTTGCTTGCCAGGCGCGGCAACCTCCTTGCCGTCCTTCTTGAAGTTCTTTTTACCCTTGCCTTTCTTGAACTTAGTGGTTTTATTGACCATCAACACTTGATGTTCCTTCTTGACTTCTACCTCCGCTGATTTCAGCATTGAGAACAACTCAGGAATGGTCTTTTGCATCCCCTGCATGTTGAAGTTCATCACAAAGCTCTTGTAGCTTGGTGGAAGCCGACTGGAGGATTCTGTCAATGACCGCATCATCCGGGAGATTAACTCCCAGCTGAGACAAGCGGTTATGAACCCAGACATAGTGAGTATGTGCTACTGACAGAACTATATTTCCTCCATCTTACAGCTGAAGAATTATAGGAGACTTCATATATCCTCGATCACCGGATCCATGAGACTTGAACAAACCATATTTCAGTCTTCGAGACATCTCGAATGCTCCATGTCTTCAAAAACCGCACATTTTGGCAGGCACACCGGCTACTAAGACTGAATAAGAACCAATGCGACCTGAACGAGGGACCGCTCAAGTCGTAAAAAAAAACCAAAAGAAAAGTTCTGCAAGAGTCATCTAACAAAGATATAGGTTTGGTGGGTACGGGTTGGACTACCCTAGGGCGTAGGCTTAGTAGAAGAACGATAAATTATTCTGGCAGCTATGAGAGTGATTCAGGATTACGGAGCACAACCGAAGATCGTATCAGTTATACAAGCTACAACAGCCAATCCGACAAAGCAAAAAAACAGTCATCTTACAGCGTTGGTCAATTTCTCACTCATCAGGCACGCGCTCAATAAATTCAGCTATACTGAAGTTGCGCACGACTAACCGTATTACTGGGACAACCAAAAGCCCCCCCACAATATTACTAACATACTACTTTCTCGATCTGGACAAAGAACATCAACTAGACAAACCAACAAGAATTTCAGACTAGTTCAATAAGTATCTCAGAAAGTGCATCATAACAATGCTAATCCACTTATTATGCTACCCATTCAGAATTAAGCAATCCTCACTAGATCATTAAGTATTATATGATCGAGTATCTAGCGTGTCCGAAATATCATACAACATAACACTGACGCACGGACTAGTCAAACGCTCAGCGTAGACACATCGTTCACATACGTCATAGAACATGTCTCATCTTCTTAACCGTCACTAGCCTCAGACACCCCATTACCACATGGTACTATGTAGTCTCCAGAGAGACCCAAACTGTCTGTACACTGCTATGGACACACCAACAAACCCAACCCCAACAACCCCCCACACCTCTGATCCAAGTTACCCTACAGGTGTTTTGCAGTGTTCGGCAGCGACACCACAACTCGATACTGTAATGCCTCCAAGGCAAAACAAACCCCCACCAAAACCTAACATGTGTAAATCTGTCTTAACACCCGTTGTATGTGAACGTAAGGATCCATCACACCCGATCATCACGGCGTGCTTAGAAACGACGAACTTTAGGAACGGTGCACAGTTAGGGGAGAACACTTCTTGAAATTGTTATGAGGGATCATCTTATTTACTACCGTCATTCTAAGTAAACAAGATGCAAAAACATGATAAACATCACATGCAATCAAATAATTAACGTGACATGATATGGCCAATATCACATAGCTCCTTTGATCTCCATCTTGGGGCTCCATGATCATCTTGTCACCGGCTTGACACCATGATCTCCATCATCATGATCTCCATCATCGTGTCTCCATGAAGTTGCTCTCCAACTATTACTTCTACTACTATGGCTAACGCGTTTAGCAATAAAGTAAAGTAATTTACATGGCGTTTCTTGATGACACGCAGGTCATATAAAAGAATAAAGACAACTCCTATGGCTCCTGCCGGTTGTCATACTCATCGACATGCAAGTCGTGAATCCTATTACAATAGCATGAACATCTCATGCTTCACACATAGATCATTCATCATTCATCACAACTTTGGCCATATCATATCACAAACCACTTGCTGCAAAAACAAGTTAGACGTCCTCTAATTGTTGTTGCAAGTTTTACGTGGCTGAATTAGGGTTCTAGCAAGAACGTCTTCTTACCTACGTCAAAGCCACAACGTGATTTGTCAACTTCTATTTACCCTTCATAAGGACCCTGTTCATCGAATCCGCTCCAACTAAAGTGGGAGAGACAGACACCCGCCAGCCACCTTATGCAACTAGTGCATGTTAGTCGGTGGAACCGGTCTCACGTAAGCATACGTGTAAGGTTGGTCCGGGCCGCTTCATCCCACAATACCGCTGAAGCAAGAAAAGACTAGTAACGGCAAGAAAGTTGACAAATCTACGCCCACAACAAATTGTGTTCTACTCGCGCAAGAAGAACTACGCATAGACCAAGCTCATGATGCCACTGTTGGGGAACGTTGCAGAAAACAAAAATTTTCCTACTCGTTTCACCAAGATCATCTAGGAGTTCATCTAGCAATGAGTCATTGGATGCATCTACATACCTTTGTAGATCGCGCACGGAAGCGTTCAAAAGAACGGTGATGATGTAGTCGTACTCGACGTGATCCAAATCACCGATGACCAGCGCCGAACGGACGGCACCTCCGCGTTCAACACACGTACGGGACGGGAGACGTCTCCTCCTTCTTGATCCAGCAAGGGGGAAGGAGAGGTTGATGAAGATCCAGCAGCACGACGGCATGGTGGTGGATGCAGGGCGTCACAGAAGCAGGGCTTCGCCAAGACTACGAGGGAGAGATGTAACGGGGAGAGAGGGAGGCGCCAGGGGCTGGGGTAAAATCCCTCCTCTCCCCCCACTATATATAGGGGTGCCATGGGGGGGGGGGCGCCGGCCCTAGTAGATGAGATCTACTAGGGGGGCGGCGGCCAAGGGGAGGATTCCCTTCCCTCCAAGGCACCTAGGGGTGCCTTCCACCACATGGACTCTTCCATGGTGGAACCCTAGGCGCATGGGCCTATAGGGGCTGGCGCTCCAGCCCACTATGGGCTGGGTTTCATCCTATTTCAGCCCATGGGGCCCTCCGGGATAGGTGGCCCCACCCGATGGACCCCCGGGACCCTTCCGGTGGTCCCGGTACAATACCGATAACCCCGAAACTTGTCCCGATGCCCGAAACAGCACTTCCTATATATAATTATTTACCTCCGGACCATTCCGGAACTCCTCGTGACGTCCGGGATCTCATCCGGGACTCCGAACAACATTCGGGTTTCTGCATATACATATCTTCATAACCCTAGCGTCACCGAACCTTAAGTGTGTAGACCCTACGGGTTCGGGAGACAAGCAGACATGACCGAGACGACTCTCCAGTCAATAACCAACAGCGGGATCTGGATACCCATGTTGGCTCCCACATGCTCCACGATGATCTCATCGGATGAACCACGATGTCGAGGATTCAATCAACCCCGTATGCAATTCCCTTTGTCAATCGATATGTTACTTGCCTGAGATTCGATCGTCGGTATCCCAATACCTCATTCAATCTCGTTACCGGCAAGTCACTTTACTCGTACCGTAATGCATGATCCCGTGACCAGACACTTGGTCACTTTGAGCTCATTATGATGATGCATTACCGAGTGGGCCCAGTGATACCTCTCCGTCATACGGAGTGACAAATCCCAGTCTTGATCCATGTCAACCCAACAGACACTTTCGGAGATACCCGTAGTGTACCTTTATAGTCACCCAGTTACATTGTGACGTTTGGCATACCCAAAGCACTCCTACGGTATCCGGGAGTTACACGATCTCATGGTCTAAGGAAAAGATACTTTGACATTGGAAAACTCTAGCAAACGAACTATACGATCTTGTGCTATGTTTAGGATTGGGTCTTGTCCATCACATCATTCTCCTAATGATGTGATCTCGTTATCAATGACATCCAATGTCCATAGTCAGGAAACCATGACTATCTGTTGATCAACGAGCTAGTCAACTAGAGGCTTACTAGGGACATGTTGGTGTCTGTTATTCACACATGTATTACGATTTCCGGATAATACAATTATAGCATGAATAAAGACAATTATCATGAACAAGGAAATATAATAATAATGCTTTTATTATTGCCTCTAGGGCATATTTCCAACACTATAGATGTTGATGCTCAATATGTAAGTAGCTTCATCGAGGTCTTTCTTTGAAAAACTCTTTTCAAACACTCCTTTATGCTTTCCAGAAAATTCTACATTATTTTCGATCAACAATATGTCATTCACATATACTTATCAGAAATGTTCTAGTTCTCCCACTCACTTTCTTGTAAATATATGCTTCACTGCAAGTCTGTATAAAACCGTATGCTTTGATTACTTTATCAAAGCATATATTCCAACTCCAAGATGCTTGCACCAGTCCATAGATGGATCGCTGGAGCTTGCTCACTTTTTTAGCACCTTTAGGATCGAGAAAACCTTCTGGTTGCATCATATATAACTCTTCTTTAAGAAATCCATTATGGAATGCAGTTTTGACATCCATTTGCCAGATATCATAAAATGCGGCAACTGCTAACATGATTCGGACAGACTTTTAAGCATCGATACGAGTGAGAAAATCTCATCGTGGTCAACACCTTGAACCTGTCGAAAACATTATTGTGATAATTCGAGCTTTGTAGATAGTAACACTACTATCAGCGCCCGCCTTCCTCTTGAAGATCCATTTATATTCTCAATGACTCACCGATCATCGGGCAAGTTAATCAAAGTCCATACTTTGTTCTCATACATTGATCCCATCTCATATTTCATGGCCTCAAGCCATTTTGCGGAATCTGGGCTCATCATCGCTTCCTCATAGTTCGTAGGTTCGTCATGGTCAAGTAACATGACCTCAAGAACTGGATTACCGTACCACTCTGGTGCGGATCTTACTCTGGTTGACCTACGAGGTTCGGTAGTAACTTGATCTGAAGTTACATGTCATCATCATTAGCTTCCTCACTATTTGGTGTAGAAGTCACAGGAACAGATTTCTGTGATGAACTACTTTCCAATTTGGGAGAAGGTACAATTACCTCATCAAGTTCTACTTTTCTCCTACTCACTTCTTTTGAGAGAAACTCCTTCTCTAGAAAGGATCCATTCTTAGCAACGAATATCTTGCCTTCGGACCTGTGATAGAGGGTGTACCCAACAGTCTCCTTTGGGTATCCTATGAAGACACATTTCTCCGATTTCGGTTTGAGCTTATCAGGCTGAAACTTTTTCACATAAGCATCGCAACCCCAAACTTTAAGAAATGGCAGCTTAGGTTTGTTGCTAAACCACAGTTCATACGGTGTCGTCTCAATGGATTTTTAGACGGTGCCCTATTTAACGTGAATGCAGCTGTCTCTAATGCATAACCCCAAAACGATAGTGGTAATTCGATAAGAGACATCATTGATTGCACCATATCTAATAAAGTACGGTTATGACGTTCGGACACACCATTACATTTTGGTGTTCTAGGTGGCGTGAGTTGCGAAACTATTCCACATTGTTTCAAACGAAGACCAAACTCGGAACTCAAATATTTGTTTCCACGATTAGATCGTAGAAACTTTTTTTCTTGTTACAATGATTTTCCAATTCACTCTGAAATTCTTTGAACTTCTCAAATGTTTCAGACTTATGTTTTATCAAGTAGATATACCCATATCTGCTCAAATAATCCGTGAAGGTCAGAAAATAATGATACCCGCCGCGAGCATCAACACTCATTGGACCGCACACATCAGTATGTATTATTTCCAACAAGTCTATTGCTCGCTCCATTGTTCCGAAGAACGGAGTCTTAGTCATCTTGCCCATGAGGCATGGTTCACAAGCATCAACTGATTCATAATCAAGCGATTCCAAAAGTCCATCAGCATGGAGTTTCTTCATGCACTTTACACCAATATGACCTAAACGGCAGTGCCACAAATAGTTTGCAGTATCATTATTAACTTTGCATCTTTTGGCTTCAATATTATGAATATGTATATCGCTACGATCGAGATTCAATAAACCATTTATATTGAGTGTATGACCATAGAAGGTTTTATTCATGTAAATAGAACAACAATTATTCTTTGACTTAAATGAATAATCGTTTTGCAATAAACATGATCCAATCATATTCATGCTCAACGCAAACACCAAATAACATTTATTTTAGGTTCAACACTAATCCCGAAGGTAAAGGGAGTGTGCGATGGTGATCTTATCAACCTTGGAATCACTTCCAACTCACATCATCACCTCGCCCTTAACTAGTCCATGTTTATTTTGCAACTCCTGTTTCGAGTTACTACTCTTAGCAACTGAACTAGTATCAAATACTGAGGGTTTTGCTAGAAACACTAGTAAAGTACACATCAATAACATGTATATCAAATATAGTTTTGTTCACTTTGCCATCCATCTTATCCGCCAAGTATCTAGGGCAGTTCCACTTCCACTGACCATTTCCTTTGCAGTAGAAGCACTCAGTTTCAGGCTTGGGTCTAGCTTTGGGCTTCTTCATGGCAGTGGCAACTTGCTTGCCATTATTCTTGAAGTTCCCTTTCTTCCCCTTGCCCTTTTTCTTGAAACTAGTGGTCTTGTCAACCATCAAAACTTGATGCTTTTCTTGATTTCTACCTTCGCTGATTTCAGCATCGCGAAGAGCTTGGCAATTATTTCATCATCCTTTGCATATTATAGTTCATCACAAAGTTCCTGTAACTTGGTGATAGTGACTAGAGAACTCTGTCAATCACTATTTTATCTCGAAGATTAACTCCCACTTGATTCAAGCAATTGTAGTACTCAAACATTCTGAGCACATGCTCACTGGTTGAGCTATTCTCCTCCATCTTGTAGGCAAAGTACTGTCAGAGGTCTCATACCTCTCGACACGGGCATGAGCATGAAATACTAATTTCAACTCTTGGAACATCTCCTATGCTCCATGTTGTTCAAAACATTTTTGAAGTCCCGGTTCTAAGCCATAAAGCATGGTGCACTAAACTATCAAGTAGTCATCATACCGAGCTTGTCAAACGTTCATAACGTTTGCATCTGCTCCTGCAACAGTTCTGTCACCTAGTGGTGCATCAAGGACATAATACTTCTGTGCAGCATTGAGGATAATCCTCAGATCACGGCCGGAGCTAGTCCGCATCATTGCTACTAACATGTTTCAACTTATTTTTCTGTAGGAACATATCAAAAAATAAACGGGGAAGCTATACACAAGCAATTGATCTATAACATAGATATGCAAATACTATCGAGACTAAGTTCATGATAAACTAAAGTTCAATTAATCATATTACTTAAGAACTCCCACTTAGATAGACATCCCTCTAGTCATCTAAATGATCACGTGATCGAAATCAACTAAACCATGTCCGATCATCACGTGAGATGGAGTAGTCAATGGTGAACATCACTATGTTGATCATATCTACTATATGATTAACGCTCGACCTTTCGGTCTCCAGTGTTCCGAGGCCATATCTGCATATGCTAGGCTCGTCAAGTTTAACCCGAGTATTCCGCGTGTGCAAAACTGGCTTGCACCCGTTGTATGTGAACGTAGAGCTTATCACACCCGATCATCACGTGGTGTCTCGGCACGGCGAACTGTTGCAACGGTGCATACTCAGGGAGAACACTTATACCTTGAAATTTAGTGAGAGATCATCTTATAATGCTACCGCCGAACTAAGCAAAATAAGATTCATAAAGGATAAACATCACATGCAATCAAAATATGTGACATGATATGGCCATGATCATCTTGCGCCTTTGATCTCCATCTCCAAAGTACCGTCATGATCTCTATCGTCACCGGCATGACACCATGATCTCCATCATATTGATCTCTATCAACGTGTCATCACATGGTCGTCTCGCCAACTATTGCTCTTGCAACTATTGCTATCGCATATCGATAAAGTAAAGCAATTATTTGGCGCTTGCATCTTATGCAATAAAGAGATAACCATAAGGCTTCTGCCAGTTGCCGATAACTTCTACGAAACATGATCATCTCATAAAATTTAGCATCATGTCTTGACCATATGACATCACAACATGCCCTGGAAAAATAAGTTAGACGTCCTCTACTTTGTTGTTGCAGGTTTTACATGGCTGCTATGGGCTGAGCAAGAACCGTTCTTACCTACGCATCAAAAACCACAACGCGGTATAGTGATTGCTTTTTGATCTTTAGAAAGAACCCTGTTCATTGAGTCCGATTCAATTAAAGTTGGAGAAACAGACACCCACTAGCCACCTATGTGGGAAGCACGTCGGTAGAACCAGTCTCGTGTAAGTGTACGCGTAATGTCGGTCTGGGCCGCTTCATCGAACAATGCCGCTGAATCAAGAATCAACTAGTGACGACAAGAAATATGTATATACCCACGCCCACAACTCCTTTGTGTTCTAGTCGTGCATATAACATCTACGCATAAACTTGGCTCGAATGCCACTGTTGGGGAACGTGGTAATTTCAAAAAAATTCCTACGCACACGCAAAATCATGGTGATGCATAGCAATGAGAGGGCAGAGTGTCGTCCACGTACCCTCGTAGACCGTAAGCGGGAGCGTTATGAGAAAGCGGTTGATGTAGTCGTACGTCTTCACGATCCGACCGATCCAAGTACCGAACGTACGGCACCTCCGAGTTCAGCACACGTTCAGCTCGGTGACGTCCCACGAACTCCGATCCAGCAGAGCTTCATGGGAGAGTTCGGTCAGCATGATGGCGTGATGACGGTGATGATGATGCTACCGATGCATGGCTTCGCCTAAGCACCGCTACGATATGACCGAGGTGGACTATGGTGGAGGGGGGCACCACACACGGCTAAAAGATCAACTGATCAACTTGTGTGTCTTGGGGTGCCCCCTGCCCCCGTATATAAAGGAGCAAGGGGGGAGGCCGGCCCGCCCTAGCAGGGCTCGCCAGGAGAAGTCCTACTCCCACCGGGAGTAGGATTCCCCCTTTTCCTAGTTGGACTAGGAGAGAAGGAAGGGGGAGAGAGGGAGGAAGGAAAGGGGGGCGCCGCCCCCTCCTAGTCCAATTCGGACCAGAGGGAGAGGGGGCACGCGGCCAGTCCTAGTCTCCTCTCTCTCTCTCCACTAAGGCCCAATAAGGCCCATACCTTTACCAGGGGGTTCCGGTAACCTCCCAGTACTCCGGTAAAATCCAGATTTCACCCGGAACTATTTCGATGTCCAAATATAGGCTTCCAATATATCGATATTTATGTCTCGACCATTTCGAGACTCCTTGTCATGTCCATGATCATATCCGGGACTCCGAACTACCTTCGATACATCAAAACACATAAACTCATATTACCAATCGTCACCAAACTTTAAGCGTGCGGACCCTACAGGTTCGAGAACTATGTAGACATGACCGAGACTCGTATCTGGTCAATAACCAATAGCATAACCTGGATGCTCATATTGGCTCCTACATATTCTATGAAAATCCTAGTCAGTCAAACCGCATAACGGTATACGTTGTTCCCTTTGTCATCGGTATGTTACTTGCCCGAGATTCGTTCGTCGGTATCTCATACCTAGTTCAATCTCGTTACCGGAAAGTCTCTTTACTCGTTCTGTAATGCATTATCCCGCAACTAACTCATTAGTCACAATGGTTGCAAGGCTTATAGTGATGTGCATTACCGAGAGGGCCCAGAGATACCTCTCCGACAATCGGAGTGACAAATCCTAATCTCGATCTATGCCAACTCAACAAACACCATTGGAGACACCTGTAGAGCATCTTTATAATCACCTAGTTACGTTTTGACGTTTGATAGCACGCAAGGTGTTCCCCAGTATTCAGGAGTTGCATAATCTCATAGTCAGAGGAACATGTATAAGTTATGAAGAAAGAAGTAGCAATAAAACTGAACGATCATAATGCTAAGCTAACGGATGGGTATTGTCCATCACATCATTCTCTAATGATGTGATCCCGTTCATCAAATGACAACACATGTCCATGGCTAGGAAACTTAACCATCTTTGATTAACGAGCTAGTCAAGTAGAGGCATACTAGGGACACTTTGTTTGTGTATGTATTCACACATGTACTAAGTTTCCGGTTAATACAATTCTAGCATGAATAATAAACATTTATCATGATATAAGGAAATATAAATAACAATTTTATTATTGCCTCTAGGGCATATTTCCTCACCAGGGGCGGCGGCAGACCGGCGGTGGGGAGTGGTTTCGGGGCGGGCAGGGTGGCGCACCACCGGCCGTGGGCGACGGGGGGCAGTTGTTTGGCCGGTGGTGGCTTCTGGCTCAGGGTAGCCTCCCTTGATGCTGCTACACGACCAACTGCCCCGGCTCTCGCACGCGCTACTGCTGTTGCTGCTGCTACTGCTTTTCTGCTACTAGTGCGTTCAGTTTTGACACAAAAATTCAGTTTCGACAGTTAAGTTCAGTTTCTTTTGCGGTGTGTTTCTCGAGATCCGATTAATTGTGGGTTTATGATCAAGTTTATCTATGAACAATATTTGAATCTACTGTGAATTCTTTTATGTATGATTGGTTTATCTTTGCAAGTCACTTCGGATTATTAGTTTGGTTTGGCCTACTAGATTGATCTTTCTTCTGATGGGAGAAGTGCTTAGCTTTGGGTTCAATCTTGCGGTGCTCGATCCCAGTGAGAGAAAGGGAACCGACACGTATTGTATTGTTGCCATCGAGGATAAAAAGATGGGGTTTATATCATATTGCATGAGTTTATGCCTCTACATCATGTCATCTTGCTTAAGGCGTTACTCTGTCCTTATGAACTTAATACTCTAGATGCATGCTGGATAGCGGTCGATGTGTGGAGTAATAGTAGTAGATGCAGAATCATTTCGGTCTACTTGTCTCAGATGTGATGCCTATATACATGATCGTGCCTAGATATTCTCATAATTATTCGCTTTTCTATCAATTGCTCGACAATAATTTGTTCACCCACCGTAATACTTATGCTATCTTGAGAAAATCCACTAGTGAAACCTATGGCCCCCGGGTCTATTTTCCATCATACAAGTTTCCAATCGACTTTACTTTGCAATCTTTACTTTCAATCTATATCATAAAAATACCAAAAATATTTATCTTACTATTATCATCTCTATCAGATCTCACTCTTGCAAGTGGCCGTGAAGGGATTGACAACCCCTTTATCGCATTGGTTGCGAGGTTCTTATTTGTGTGTGTAGGTACGAGGTGACTCGCGCGTGGTCTCCTTCTGGACTGATACCTTGGTTCTCAAAAACTGAGGGAAATACTTACGTTGCTTTACTGCATCACCCTTTCCTCTTCAAGGGAAAACCAACGCAGTGCTCAAGAGGTAGCAAGAAGGATTTCTGGTGCCGTTGCCGGGGAGATCTATGCCAAGTCAAGACATACCAAGTACCCATCACAACTCTTATCCTTCGCATTACATTATTTGCCATTTGCCTCTTGTTTTCCTCTCGCCCACTTCACCCTTGCCATTTTATTTGCCCTCCTTTTCCATTCTCCTTCTTCCCGTATGTATCTTTCTTTGTGTTTCTACGTGCCTTCTATTTGCTTGCATGTCGTCGATCTCGTCGTCCCGCCGGTTCAGCCACCCCATCCTGCACCTGCAAGGAGCTGCCCCGACGTTCCCCTCGTCTTTTGCGCCACCTCCATTCCCACACCGCCGTCTTCACCTGCACCACCGGAAGAGCATCATCATCACCGTTTCCTCGGATGAAGCTAAGGCCTAATCGGTGCCACCAAAGAGGTTGTACACTAATCACCGCATTTTCTTCTTGATTCGATCTGATGGTGTTGCCGGCGCTCGGTCCCGAGCCAACACGGTGCAGCTCCATCCACGGCGGCGTCTCCGACGACTTCCTCCATGGCATCACTCCCTCGGCACCGACGTGCACATCAGTCGGAGCTGCTGCTACTTTAGCTCTTGCTCGCACTGCTGCTCTGCTCTTGCTCTCGGTCCCCTGCTTGGTCTGCTCTTTCTCTTGCTCTTGCTCGCGCTTCTGCTCTTGCTCTTGCTCTTGCTTGTGATGCTGCTCTGATTTAGCTACACTTCAGTCGACTGAATCGACTTTCGGGTCAGTCAATTTTCAGGGGGTGGGGGGGGGGGCTCGTCGGAGTTAAGGAAGAACCAGCCGCAGCGGGGAGGGGGGCTCACCAGAGAGGTACCCCAGTATCTAACTTAGGGTTCAGGGTGGGGCGGTGGTCGCCGGCGGTGGTGGGGCGGTGGCATGGAGATTGCCAGAGAAAAAGCTCGGCACGGGGGGCCTAGAGGGATGACCGGTGTTGGGGAACGTAGTAATTTCAAAAAAATTCCTACGCACACGCAAGATCATGGTGATGCATAGCAACAAAGAGGGGAGAGTGTCATCCACGTACCCTCGTAGACCATAAACAGAAGTGTTATGAGAACGCGGTTGATGTAGTCATATATCTTCACAATCCGTCCGATCCAAGTATCGAACGTATGACACCTCCGAGTTCAGCAAACGTTCAGCTCGGTGACGTCCCATGAACCCCGATCCAGCAGAGCTTCGAGGGAGAGTTCCGTCAGCATGACGGCGTGATGACGGTGATGATGATGCTACCAACGCAGGGCTTCGCCTAAGCACCGCTACGATATGACCGGGGTGGATTATGGTGGAGGGGGCACCGCACACGGCTAAAAGATCAACTGATCAACTTGTGTGTCTTGGGGTGCCCCTGCCCCCGTATATAAAGGAGCAAGGGAGGAGGCCGGCAGGCCCTAGCAGGGTGCGCCAGGAGGAGTACTACTCCCACCAGGAGTAGGATTCCCACCTTTTCCTAGTTGGACTAGGAGAGAAGGAAGGGGGAGAGAGGGAGGAAGGAAAGGGGGGCGCCGCCCCCCGCATAGTCCAATTCGGACTAGAGGGAGAGGGGGCGTGCGGCCTGCCCTGGTCTCTTCTCTCTCTCCCTCCCCTAAGGCCCAATAAGGCCCATACCTTTATCGGGGGGTTCCGGTAACCTCCTGGTACTCAGGTAAAATCCGATTTCACCCGGAACTATTCCGATGTACAAATATAGGATTCCAATATATCGATCTTTATGTATTGACCATTTCGAGACTCCTCGTCATGTCCGTGGTCATATCCGAGACTCCGAACTACCTTCGGTACATCAAAACACATAAACTCATATTACCGATCGTCACCGAACTTTAAGCGTGCGGACCCTACGGGTTTGAGAACTATGTAGACATGACCGAGACTAGTCTCCGGTCAATAACCAATAGTGGAACATGGTTCTCATATTGGCTCGTACATATTCTACGAAGATCTTTATCGGTCAAACCGCATAACGGTATACGTTGTTCCCTTTGTCATCGGTATGTTATTTGCCCGAGATTCGATCATCGGTATCTCTCACCTAGTTCAATCTCATTACCGGCAAGTCTCTTTACTCGTTCTGTAATGCATTATCCCACAACTAACTCATTAGTCACAATGCTTGCAAGGCTTATAGTGATGTGCATTACCGAGAGGGCCCAGAGATACCTCTCCAACAATCGGAGTGACAAATCCTAATCTCGATCTATGCCAACTCAACAAACACCATTGGAGACACCAATAGAGCATCTTTATGATCACCCAGTTATGTTGTGATATTTGATAGCACACAAGGTGTGCCTCCGGTATTCGGGAGTTGCATAATCTCATAGTCAGAGGAACATGTATAAGTTATGAAGAAAGCAGTAGCAATAAAACTAAACGATCATTATGCTAAGCTAATAGATGGGTCTTGTCCATCACATCATTCTCCAATGATGTGATTTCGTTCATCAAATGACAACACATGTCCATGGCTAGGAAACTTAACCATCTTTGATTAACGAGCTAGTCAAGTAGAGGCATAATAGGGACACTTTGTTTGTCTATGTATTCACACATGTACTAAGTTTCCGGTTAATAAAATTCTAGCATGAATAATAAACATTTATCATGATATAACAAAATATAAATAACAATTTTATTATTGCCTCTAGGGCATATTTCCTTCAGTCTCCCACTTGCACTAGAGTCAAAAATCTAGTTCACATCATCATGTGATTTGACACCAATAGTTCACATATTTATGTGATTAGTTCACATCTCTATGTGACTAACACCCAAAGGGTTTACTAGAGTCCATAATCTAGTTCACATCTCTATGTGATTAACACCCGAAGAGTGATCATGTTTTGCTTGTGAGAGAAATTTAGTCAACGGGTCTGCCACTTTTAGCGCCGTATGTATTTTGCAAATTTTCTATGTCTACTATGCTTTGCACGGAGATACTCTAGCTAATTGCTCCCACTTTTGATATGTATCTAGATCGATACTTAGAGTCCTCCAGATCGGTGTCAAAGCTTGCATCAACGTAACTCTTTACGATGAACTCTTTGTCACCTCCATAATCGAGAAACATTTCCTTATTTCACTATGGATATTTTTGACCGCTGTCCAGTGATCCACTCCTGGATTACTATTGTACCCTCTTGCCAAACTTATGGTGAGGTACACAATAGGTCAGATATACAGCATATCATACTTTATAGAACCTATGACTGAGGCATATGGAATGACTTTTCATTCTCTTTCTATTTTCTACCGTGGTCGGGTTTTGAGTCTTTACTCAACTTCACACCTTGCAACACAAGCAAGAACTCCTTCTTTGAGTTTTCCATTTTGAACTACTTGAAAATCTTGTCAAGGTATGTACTCATTGAAATTATATCAAGCGTCTTGATGCATCTATATAGATCTTGATGCTCAATATGTAAGTAGCTTCATCGAGGTCTTTCTTTGAAAAACTCTTTTCAAACACTCCTTTATGCTTTCCAGAAAATTCTACATTATTTTCGATCAACAATATGTCATTCACATATACTTATCAAAAATGTTGTTGTGCTCCCATTCACTTTCTTGTAAATATATGCTTCACGGCAAGTCTGTATAAAACCATATGCTTTGATTACTTTATCAAAGCATATATTCCAGCTCCAAGATGCTTGCACCAGTCCATAGATGGATCGCTGGAGCTTGCTCACTTTGTTAGCACCTTTAGGATCGATAAAACCTTATGGTTATATCATATATAACTCTTCTTTAAGAAATCCATTATGAGATGCATTTTTGACATCCATTTGCCAAATATCATAAAATGCGGCAACTGCTAACATGATTCGGACAGACTTTTAAGCATCGATACGAGTGAGAAAATCTCATCGTGGTCAACACCTTGAACCTGTCGAAAACATTATTGTGATAATTCGAGCTTTGTAGATAGTAACACTACTATCAGCGCCCGCCTTCCTCTTGAAGATCCATTTATTCTCAATGACTCACCGATCATCGGGCAAGTTAATCAAAGTCCATACTTTGTTCTCATACATTGATCCCATCTCATATTTCATGGCCTCAAGCCATTTTGCGGAATCTGGGCTCATCATCGCTTCCTCATAGTTCGTAGGTTCGTCATGGTCAAGTAACATGACCTCAAGAACTGGATTACCGTACCACTCTGGTGCGGATCTTACTCTGGTTGACCTACGAGGTTCGGTAGTAACTTGATCTGAAGTTACATGTCATCATCATTAGCTTCCTCACTATTTGGTGTAGAAGTCACAGGAACAGATTTCTGTGATGAACTACTTTCCAATTTGGGAGAAGGTACAATTACCTCATCAAGTTCTACTTTTCTCCTACTCACTTCTTTTGAGAGAAACTCCTTCTCTAGAAAGGATCCATTCTTAGCAACGAATATCTTGCCTTCGGACCTGTGATAGAAGGTGTGCCCAACAGTCTCCTTTGGGTATCCTATGAAGACACATTTCTCCGATTTGGGTGTGAGCTTATCAGGCTGAAACTTTTTCACATAAGCATCGCAACCCCAAACTTTAAGAAACGACAGCTTAGGTTTGTTGCTAAACCACATTTCATACTGTGTCGTCTCAACGGATTTTTAGACAGTGCCCTATTTAACGTGAATGCAACTGTCTCTAATGCATAACCCCAAAACGATAATGGTAATTCGGTAAGAGACATCATAGATTGCACCATATCTAATAAAATACGGTTATGACGTTCGGACACACCATTACATTTTGGTGTTCCAGGTGGCGTGAGTTGCGAAATTATTCCACATTGTTTCAAACGAAGACCAAACTCGGAACTCAAATATTTGTTTCCACGATTAGATCGTAGAAACTTTTTTTCTTGTTACAATGATTTTCCAATTCACTCTGAAATTCTTTGAACTTCTCAAATGTTTCAGAATTATGTTTTATCAAGTAGATATACCCATATCTGCTCAAATAATCCGTGAAGGTCAGAAAATAATGATACCCGCCGCGAGCATCAACACTCATTGGACCGCACACATCAGTATGTATTATTTCCAACAAGTCTATTGCTCGCTCCATTGTTCCGAAGAACGGAGTCTTAGTCATCTTGCCCATGAGGCATGGTTCACAAGCATCAACTGATTCATAATCAAGCGATTCCAAAAGTCCATCAGCATGGAGTTTCTTCATGCACTTTACACCAATATGGCCTAAACGGCAGTGCCACAAATAAGTTGCAGTATCATTATTAACTTTGCATCTTTTTGCTTCAATATTATGAAAATGTGTATCACTACGATCGAAATGTTTTATTCATGTAAATAGAACAACAATTACTCTTTGACTTAAATGAATAAGTGTTTTGCAATAAACATGATCCAATCATATTCATGCTCAACGCAAACACCAAATAACATTTATTTTAGGTTCAACACTAATCCCGAAGGTAAAAGGAGTGTGTGATGGTGATCTTATCAACCTTGGAATCACTTCCAACTCACATCATCACCTCGCCCATAACTAGTCTATGTTTATTTTGCAACTCCCGTTTCGAGTTACTACTCTTAGCAACTGCACTAGTATCAAATACTGAGGGGTTTTCTATAAAGACTAGTAAAGTACACATCTATAACATGTATATCAAATATACTTTTGTTCACTTTGCCATCCTTCTTATCCGCCAAGTATCTAGGGAAGTTCCACTTCATGTGTCCATTTCCTCTGCAGTAGAGGCACTCAGTTTCAGGCTTGGGTCTAGCTTTGGGCTTCTTCATGGGAGTGGCAACTTTCTTGCCATTCTTCTTGAAGTTCCCTTTCTTTCCCTTGCCCTTTTTCTTGAAACTAGTGGTCTTGTCAACCATCAACACTTGATGCTTTTCTTGATTTCTACCTTCGCTGATTTCAGCATCGCGAAGAGCTTGGGAATTACTTTCGTCATCCTTTGCATATTATAGTTCATCACAAAGTTCTAGTAACTTGGTGATAGTGACTTGAGAACTCTGTCATTATTTTATCTGGAAGATTAACTCCCACTTGATTCAAGCAATTGTAGTACTCAGACATTCTGAGCACATGCTCAGTGATTGAGCTATTCTCCCCCATCTTATAGGCAAAGTACTGTCAGAGGTCTCATACCTCTCGACACGAGGATGAGCATGAAATACCAATTTCAACTCTTGGAACATCTCATATGCTCCATGTTGTTCAAAACATTTTTGAAGTCCCAGTTCTAAGGCATAAACCATGGTGCACTAAACTATCAATTAGTCATCATACCGAGCTTGTCAAACGTTCATAACGTCTGCATCTGCTCTTGCAACAGTTCTATCACCTAGTGGTGCATCAAGGACATAATACCTCTGTGCAGCATTGAGGATAATCCTCAGATCACGGAGCTAGCCCGCATCATTGCTACTAACATCTTTCAACTTATTTTCTCTAGGAACATATCAAAAAAAGGGGAAGCTATACGCAAGCAATTGATCTATAACATAGATATGCAAATACTATCGAGACTAAGTTCATCATAAACTAAAGTTCAATTAATCATGTTACTTAAGAACTCCCACTTAGATAGACATCCCTCTAGTCATCTAAATGATCACGTGATCGAAATCAACTAAACCATGTCCGATCATCACGTGAGATGGAGTAGTTTTCAATGGTGAACATCACTATGTTGATCATATCTACTATACGATTCACGCTCGTTCTTTCGGTCTCCAGTGTTCTGAGGCCATATCTGCATATGCTAGGCTCGTCAAGTTTAACCCGAGTATTCCGCGTGTGCAAAACTGGCTTGCACCCGTTGTATGTGAACGTAGAGCTTATCACACCCGATCATCACGTGGTGTCTCGGCACGGCGAACTGTCGCAACAGTGCATACTCAGGGAGAACACTTATACCTTGAAATTTAGTGAGAGATCATCTTATAATGCTACCGCCGAACTAAGCAAAATCAGATGCATAAAGGATAAACATCACATGCAATCAAAATATGTGACATGATATGGCCATGATCATCTTGCGCCTTTGATCTCCATCTCCAAAGTACCGTCATGATCTCTATCGTCACCGGCATGACACCATGATCTCCAACATCTTGATATCTATCAACGTGTCATCACATGGTCGTCTCGCCAACTATTTCTCTTGCAACTATTGCTATCACATAGTGATAAAGTAAAGCAATTATTTGGCCCTTGCATCTTATGCAATAAAGAAACAACCATAAGGCTTCTGCCAGTTGCTGATAACTTCAACAAAACATGATCATCTCATAAAATTTAGCATCATGTCTTGACCATATCACATCACAATATGCCCTGCAAAAACAAGTTAGACGTCCTCTACTTTGTTGTCACAAGTTTTACGTGGTTGCTACAGGCTGAGCAAAAACCGTTCTTACCTATGCATCAAAAACCACAATGCGGTATAGTGATTGCTTTTTGATCTTCAGAAAGAACCCTGTTCATTGAATCCGATTCAACTAAACTTGGAGAAATAGACACCCACTAGCCACATGTGTGGGAAGCACGTCGGTAGAACCAGTCTCGCGTAAGCGTACGCGTAATGTCGGTCTGGGTCGCATCATCCAACAATGCCGCTGAATCAAGAATCAACTAGTGACGGTAAGCAATATGTTTTTACCCACGCCCACAACTCCTTTGTGTTCTAAGTCGTGCATATAACATCTACGCATAAACTTGGCTCGGATGCCACTGTTGTGGAACGTAGTAATTTCAAAACGCAAGATCATGGTGATGCATAACAATGAGAGGGGAGAGTGTCGTCCATGTACCCTCGTAGACCGTAAGTGGAAGCGTTATGAGAACGCGATTGATGTAGTCATACGTCTTCACGATCCGACCGATCCAAGTACCGAACGTACGACACCTCCGAGTTCAGCACACGTTCATCTCGGTGACGTCCCACGAACTCCGATCCAGCAGAGCTTCGAGGGAGAGTTCCGTCAGCACGACGGCATGATGACGGTGATGATGATGCTACCGATGCAGAGCTTCGCCTAAGCACCGCTACGATATGACCGAGGTGGATTATGGTGGAGGGGGGCACCGCACATGCCTAAAAGATCAACTGATCAACTTGTGTGTCTTGGGGTGCCCCCTGCCTCCGTATATAAAGGAGCAAGGGGGGAGGCCGGTCGGCCCTAGCAGGGCGTGTTGGGGAACGTAGCAGAAATTCAAAATTTTCCTACGTGTCACCAAAATCTATCTATGGAGAAACCCGGAACGAGGGGAAGGAGAGTGCATCTACATACCCTTGTAGATCGCTAAGAGGAAGCGTTCAAGAGAACAGGGTTGAAGGAGTCATACTCGTCGTGATCCAAATCACCGGAGATCCTAGTGCCGAACGGACGGCACCTCCGCGTTCAACACACGTATAGCCCGGTGACGTCTCCCATGCCTTGATCCAGCAAGGAGAGAGGGAGAGGTTGAGGAAGACTCCATCCGGCAGTAGCACAACGGCGTGGTGGTGGTGGAGGAGCATGGTACTCCAGCAGGGCTTCGCCAAGCACCGCAAGAGACGAGGAGGGAGAGGGGTAGGGCTGCGCCAAGAAGGAGAGGAACTCGTGTGTCTTGGAGCCTCCAATACCTCAAGTATATATAGGGGAAGGGGAGGGGCTGCGCCCCCACCTAGGGTTCCCTCCCTAGGGGTGGCAGCAGCCCCCAGATCCCATCTGGGTGGCGGCCACAAGGGGGAGAGGGGGAGGCGCACCTGGGGTGGGCCTTAGGGCCCATCTGCCCTAGGGTTTGCCCCCCTTCCCTCTTGGAGGCGCCTTGGGCCTTGGTGGGGGTGCGCACCAGCCCACCTGGGGCTGGTCCCCTCCCACACTTGGCCCATGCAGCCCTCCGGGGCTGGTGGCCCCACTTGGTGGACCCCCGGACCCCTCCGGTGGTCCCGGTACACTACCGGTAAAACCCAAAACTTTTCCGGTGACCAAAACAGGACTTCCCATATATAAATCTTTACCTCCGGACCATTCCGGAACTCCTCGTGACGTCTGGGATCTCATCCGGCACTCCGAACAACATTCGGTAACCACATACAAACTTCCTTTATAACCCTAGCGTCATCGAACCTTAAGTGTGTAGACCCTACGGGTTCAGGAACCATGCAGACATGACCGAGACGTTCTCCGGTCAATAACCAACAGCGGGATCTGGATACCCATGTTGGTTCCCACATGTTCCACGATGATCTCATCGGATGAACCACGATGTCGAGGATTCGATCAATCCCGTATACAATTCCCTTTGTCTAGCGGTATTGTACTTGCCCGAGATTCGATCGTCGGTATCCCGATACCTTGTTCAATCTCGTTGCCGGCAAGTCTCTTTACTCGTTCTGTAACACATCATCCCATGATCAACTCCTTGATCACATTGTGCACCTTATGATGATGTCCTACCGAGTAGGCCCAGAGATACCTCTCCGTCACACGGAGTGACAAATCCCAGTCTCGATTCGTGCCAACCCAACAGACACTTTCGGAGATACCCGTAGTGCACCTTTATAGCCACCCAGTTATGTTGTGACGTTTGGCACACCCAAAGTATTCCTACGGTATCCGGGAGTTGCACAATCTCATGGTCTAAGGAAATGATACTTGACATTAGAAAAGCTTTAGCATGCGAACTACACGATCTTGTGCTATGCTTAGGATTGGGTCTTGTCCATCACATCATTCTTCTAATTATGTGATCCCGTTATCAATGACATCCAATGTCCATGGTCAGGAAACCGTAACCATCTATTGATCAACGAGCTAGTCAACTAGATGCTTACTAGGGACATGGTGTTGTCTATGTATCCACACATGTATCTGAGTTTCCTATCAATACAATTCTAGCATGGATAATAAACGATTATCATGAACAAGGAAATATAATAATAACTAATTTATTATTGCCTCTAGGGCATATTTCCAATAGTCTCCCACTTGCACTAGAGTCAATAATCTAGTTCACATCGCCATGTGACCAACATCCAAAGAGTTTACTAGTGTCACTAAACTAGTTCACATCATCATGTGATTAAGACTCAATGAGTTCTGGGGTTTGATCATGTTTTGCTTGTGAGAGAGGTTTTAGTCAACGGGTCTGCAACAATCAGATCCGTATGTACTTTGCAAATCTCTAGGTCATATTATAAATGCTGCTTCCACGCTCCACTTGGAGCTATTCCAAATGGTTGCTCCACTGTACGTATCCAGCTTGCTACTCAGAGTCATTCAGATAGGTGTTAAAGCTTGCATCGATGTAACCCTTTACGCCGAACTCTTTATCACCTCCATAATCGAGAAACATGTCCTTATTCCTCTAAGGATAATTTAGACCGCTATCTGGTGATCTACTCCTAGATTACCTTTGTACCCTCTTGCCAAATATGCGGCAAGGCACACATCAGGTGCGGTACTCAGCATGGCATACCGTATAGAGCCTATGACAAAAGCATAGGGGACGACATTTGTCCTTTCTCTTTCTTCTGCCGTGGTCGAGCTTTAAGTCTTAACTTCACACCTTACAACTCAGGCAAGAACTCCTTCCTTGACTGATCCATCTTGAACACCTTCAAGATCATGTCAAGGTATGTGCTCATTTGAAAGTACCATTTAGCGTTTTTGATCTATCCTCATAGATCTTGATGCTCAATGTTCAAGTAGCCTAATCCAGGTTTTCTATTGAAAAACACTTTTAAAATAACCCTATATGCTTTCCAGAAATTCTACATCATTTCTGATCCACAATATGTCAACAACATATACTCATCAGAAATTCTATAGTGCTCCCACTCACTTCTTTGGAAATACAAGTTTCTCATAAACTTTGTATAAACCCAAAATCTTTGATCATCTCATCAAAGCATACATTCCAACTTCGAGATGCTTACTCCAGTCCTTAGAAGGATCGCTGGAGTTAGCATACCTTTTAGCATCCTTAGGATCGACAAAACCTTTCTGATTGTATCGCATACAACCTTTCCTTACGAAAACTGGTAAGGAAACTCGTTTTGACATCCATCTGCCAGATTACATAAATGCAGCTAATGCTAACATGATTCCGATGGACTTAAGCATTGCTACGGATGAGAAGATCTCATCGTAGTCAACTTCTTGAACTTGTGAAAAACTCTTCGCCACAAGTCGAGCTTCATAGACGGTGACATTACCGTCTACGTCCGTCTTCTTCTTAAAGATCCATTTATCTCAATGGCTTGCCGATCATTGGGCAAGTCCACCAAAGTCCATGCTTTGTTCTGATACATGGATCCTATCTCGGATTCATGGCTTCTAACCATTTGTCGGAATTCAGGCCCACCATCGCTTCTCCATAGCTCGTAGGTTCATTGTTGTCTAGCAACATGACTTCCAAGACAGGATTACGTACCACTCTGAAGTAGTACGCATCCTTGTCATCCCACGAGGTTTGGTAGTGACTTGATCTGAAGTTTCGTGATCACTATCATACGCTTCTACTTCAATTGGTGTAGGTGCCATGGGAACAACTCCATGTGCCCTGCCACACACTAGTTGAAGAGACGGTTCAATAACCTCATCAAGTCTCCACCATCCTCCCACTCAATTCTTTCGAGAGAAACTTTTCCTCGAGAAAGGACCCGATTCTAGAAACAATCCCTTATTGCTTTTGGATCTGAGACAGGAGGTATACCCAACTGTTTTTGGGTGTCCTATGAAGATGCATTTATCCGCTTTGGGTTCGAGCTTATCAGCTTGAAACTTTTTCACATAAGTGTTGTAGCCCCAAACTTTTAAGAAATGACAGCTTAGGTTTCTCTAAACCATAGTTCATACGGTGTCATCTCATCGGAATTACGTGGTGCCCTATTTAAAGTGAATGCGGTTGTCTCTAATGCCTAACCCATAAACTATCGTGGTAATTCGATAAGACATCATGGTATGCATCATATCCAATAGGGTGCAGTTATGATGTTCGGACACACCATCACACTATGGTGTTCCAGGCTGTATTAGTTGTGAAACAATTTCCACAATGTCTTAATTCTGTGCCAAACTCGTAATTCAGATATTCATCTCTATGATCATATCATAGATATTTTATCCTCTTGTCATGACGATCTTTCAACTTCACCCTGAAATTACTTGAACCTTTCAATAATTCAGACTCGTGATTCATCAAGTAAATATACTCAACATCTACTCAAATCATCTGTGAAGTAAGAACATAACGATATCCACTACATGCCTCAACACTCATTGGACTGCACACATCAAAATGTATTACTTCCAACAAGTTGCATTCTAGTTCCATTTTACTGAAAACGAGGCTTTCAGTCATCTTGCCCATGTGGTATGATTTGCATGTCTCAAGTGATTCAAAATCAAGTGAGTCCAAACGGTCCATTTGCATGGAGTTTCTTCATGCATATACACCAATAGACATGGTTCGCATGTCTCAAACTTTTCAAAACGAGTGAGCCCAAAGATCCATCAACATGGAGCTTCTTCATGCGTTTTATACCGATATGACTTATGTGGCAGTGCCACAAGTAGGTGGTACTATCATTACTGTCTTATACCTTTTGGCATGAACATGTGTATCACTACGATCGAGATTCAATAAACCATTCATTTTAGGTGCAAGACCATTGAAGGTATTATTCAAATAAACAGAGTAACCATTATTCTCCTTAAATGAATAACCGTATTGCGATAGACATAATCCAATCATGTCTATGCTCAACGCAAACACCAATCTCGATGGTAGAGGGAGCGTGCGATGCTTGATCACATCAAGCTTGGAAAAACTTCCAACACATATTGCCAGCTCACCTTTAGCTAGTCTCCATTTACTCTGCGGCCTTTTATTTCGAGTTTACTAACATTTAGCAACTGAACCGGTATCTAATACCATGGTGCTACTAGGAGTACTAGTAAAGTACACATTAACACAATGTATATCCAATATACTTTTATCGACCTTGCCAGCCTTCTCATCTACCAAGTATCTAGGGTAATTCTGCTCCAGTGGCTATTCCCCTTATTACAGAAGCACTTAGTCTCGGGTTTGGGTTCAACCTTGGGTTTCTTCACTAGAGCAGCAGCTGATTTGCTGTTTCATGAAGTATCCCTTTTTGCCCTTGCCCTTCTTGAAACTAGTGGTTTCACCAACCATCAACAATTGATGCTCCTTCTTGATTTCTACTTTTGTGGTGTCAAACATCGCGAATATCTCAAGGATCATCATATATGTCCCTGATATATTATAGTTCATCACGAAGCTCTAGCAGCTCGGTGGCAATGAATTTGGAAAAACATCACTATCTCATCTGGAAGATTAACTCCCACTCGATTCAAGTGATTGTGGTACTCAGACAATCTGAGCACAAGCTCAACAATTGAGATTTTCTCCCTTAGTTTGCAGGCTAAGAAAATCGTCGGAGGTCTTATACCTCTTGACGTGGGCACGAGCCTGAAATCCCAATTTCAGCCCTCGAAACTTCTCGTATGTTTCGCGACGTTTCAAAACGTCTTCGGTGCCTCAACTCTAAACCGTTTAACTGAACTATCACGTAGTTATCAAAATGTGTATGTCTGATGTTCGCAACATCCACAGACAATGTTCGAGGTTAAGCACACTGAGCGGTGCATTAAGGACATAAGCCTTCTATGAAGCAATGAGGACAATCCTCAGTTTACAGACCTAGTCCGCATAATTTCTACTATCAACTTTCAACTATATTTTCTCTAGGAACATATCTAAACAGTGGAACTAAAGCGCGAGCTTATGACATAATTTGCAAAGATCTTTTGACTATGTTCAGGATAATTAAGTTCAACTTATGAACTCCCACTCAGATAGACATCCCTCTAGTCATCTAAGTGATTACATGATCCGAGTCAACTAGGCCGTGTCCGATCATCACGTGAGACGGACTAGTCAACATCGGTGAACATCTTCATGTTGATCGTATCTACCATACGACTCATGCTCGACCTTTCGGTCTCTTGTGTTCCGAGGCCATGTCTGTACATGCTAGGCTCGTCAAGTCAACCTAAGTGTTTCGCGTGTGTAAATCTGTCTTACACCCGTTGTATGTGAACGTTAGAATCTATCACACCCGATCATCACGTGGTGCTTCGAAAAAACGAACCTTCACAACGGTGCACAGTTAGGGGGAACACTTTTCTTGAAATTGTATTGAGGGATCATCTTATTTAAGCTACCGTCGTTCTAAGCAAATAAGATGTAAAACATGATAAACATCACATGCAATCAAATAGTGACATGATATGGCCAATATCATTTTGCTCCTTTTGATCTCCATCTTCGGGGCTCCATGATCATCTTGTCACCGGCATGACACCATGATCTCCATCATCGTGTCTCCATGAAGTTGCTCGCCAACTATTATTTCTACTACTATAGCTAACACGTTTAGCAATAAAGTAAAGTAATTTACATGGCGTTTCTCAATGACACGCAGTTCATACAATAAATAAAGACAACTCCTATGGCTCCTGCCGGTTGTCATACTCATCGACATGCAAGTCGTGATTCCTATTACAAGAACATGATCAATCTCATACATCACATATCATTCATCACATTCTTCTTGGCCATATCACATCACATAGCATACCCTGCAAAAACAAGTTAGACGTCCTCTAATTGTTGTTTGCATGTTTTACGTGGCTGCTATGGGTTTCTAGCAAGAACGTTTCTTACCTACGCAAAAACCACAACGTGATATGCCAATTGCTATTTACCCTTCATAAGGACCCTTTTCATCGAATCCGATCCGACTAAAGTGGGAGAGACAGACACCCGCTAGCCACCTTATGCAACTAGTGCATGTCAGTCGGTGGAACTAGTCTTACGTAAGAGTACGTGTAAGGTCGGTCCGGGACGCTTCATCCCACAATGCCGCCGAATCAAGATTGGACTAGTAACAGTAAGCATATTGAACAAAATCAACGCCCACAACTACTTTGTGTTCTACTCGTGCATAGAAACTACGCATAGACCTAGCTCATGATGCCACTGTTGGGAAACGTAGCAGAAATTCAAAATTTTCCTACGTGTCACCAAGATCTATCTATGGAGAAACCAGCAACGAGGGGAAGGAGAGTGCATCTACATACCCTTGTAGATCGCTAAGCGTAAGCGTTCAAGAGAACGGGGTTGAAGGAGTCGTACTCGTCGTGATCCAAATCATCGGAGATCCTAGTGCCGAACGGATGGCACCTCCGCGTTCAACACACGTACAGCCCGGTGACGTCTCCCATGCCTTGATCTAGCAAGGAGAGAGGGCGAGGTTGAGGAAGACTCCATCCAGCAGCAGCACAATGGCGTGGTGGTGGTGGAGGAGCGTGGTACTCCAGCAGGGCTTCGCCAAGCACCGCAAGAGACGAGGAGGGAGAGGGGTAGGGCTGCGCCAAGAAGGAGAGGAACTCATGTGTCTTGGAGCCTCCAATACCTCAAGCATATATAGGGGAAGGGGAGGGGCTGCGCCCCACCTAGGGTTCCTTCCCTAGGGGTGGCGGCAGCCCCCAGATCCCATCTGGGTGGCGGCCACAAGGGGGAGAGGGGGAGGCGCACCTGGGGTGGGCCTTAGGGCCCATCTGCCCTAGGGTTTGCCCCCCTTCCCTCTTGGAGGCGCCTTGGGCCTTGGTGGGGGGGCGCACCAGCCCACCTGGGGCTGGTCCCCTCACACACTTGGCCCATGCAGCCCTCCAGGGCTGGTGGCCCCACTTGGTGGACCCCCGGACCCCTCCGGTGGTCCCGGTACACTACCGGTAAAACCCAAAACTTTTCCGGTGACCAAAACAGGACTTCCCATATATAAATCTTTACCTCCGGACCATTCCGGAACTCCTCGTGACATACGGGATCTCATCCAGACTCCGAACAACGTTCGGTAACCACATACAAACTTCCTTTATAACCCTAGCATCATCGAACCTTAAGTGTGTAGACCCTACGGGTTCGGGAACCATGCAGACATGACCGAGACGTTCTCCGATCAATAACCAATAGCGGGATCTGGATACCCATCTTGGTTCCCACATGTTCCACGATGATCTCATTGGATGAACCACGATGTCGAGGATTCAATCAATCCCGTATACAATTCCCTTTGTCTAGCGGTATTGTACTTGCCCGAGATTCGATCGTCGGTATCCCGATACCTTGTTCAATCTCGTTACCGGCAAGTCTCTTTACTTGTTCCGTAACACATCATCCCATGATCAACTCCTTGATCACATTGTGCACCTTATGATGATGTCCTACTGAGTGGGCCCAGAGATACCTCTCCGTCACACGGAGTGACAAATCCCAGTCTCGATTCGTGCCAACCCAACAGACACTTCCAGAGATACCCGTAGTGCACCTTTATAGCCACCCAGTTACGTTGTGACGTTTGGCACACCCAAAGTATTCCTACGGTATCCTGGAGTTGCACAATCTCATGGTCTAAGGAAATGATACTTGACATTAGAAAAGCTTTAGCATGCGAACTACACGATCTTGTGCTATGCTTAGGATTGGGTCTTGTCCATCACATCATTCTTCTAATGATGTGATCCCGTTATCAATGACATCCAATGTCCATGGTCAGGAAACCATAACCATCTATTGATCAACGAGCTAGTCAACTAGATGCTTACTAGGGACATGGTGTTGTCTATGTATCCACACATGTATCTGAGTTTCCTATCAATACAATTCTAGCATGGATAATGAACGATTATCATGAACAAGGAAATATAATAATAACTAATTTATTATTGCCTCTAGGGCATATTTCCAACAGGGTGCGCCAGGAGAAGTCCTACTCCCACCGGGAGTAGTATCCCCCCTTTTCCTAGATGGACTAGGAGAGAAGGAAGGGGGAGAGAGCGAGGAAGGAAAGCGGGGCGCCGCCCTCCTCCTAGTCCAATTCAGACCAGAGGGAGAGGGGGCGCGCGGCCTGCCCTGGTCTCCCCTCTCTCTCCACTAAGGCCCAATAAGGCCCATACCTTTACCAGGGGGTTCCGGTAACCTCCCGGTACTCTGGTAAAATCCCGATTTCGCCCGGAACTATTCCGATGTCCAAATATAGGCTTCCAATATATCGATCTTTATGTCTCAACCATTTCGGGACTCCTCGTCATGTCCATGATCATATCCGGGACTCCGAACTACCTTCGATACATCAAAACACATAAACTCATATTACCGATCGTCACCAAACTTTAAGCGTGCGGACCCTACGGGTTCAAGAACTATGTAGACATGACCGAGACTCATCTCCGGTCAATAACCAATAGTAGAACCTGGATGCTCATATTGGCTCCTACATATTCTATGAAAATCCTAGTCGGTCAAACCACATAACGGTATACGTTGTTCCCTTTGTCATCGGTATGTTACTTGCCCGAGATTCATTCGTCGGTATCTCATACCTAGTTCAATCTCATTACCAACAAGTCTCTTTACTCGTTTTGTAATGCATTATCCCGCAACTAACTCATTAGTCACAATGCTTGCAAGTCTTATAGTGATGTGCATTACTGAGAGGGCCCAGGGATACCTCTCCAGCAATCGGAGTGACAAATCCTAATCTCGATCTATGCCAACTCAACAAACACCATTGGAGACACCTGTAGAGCATCTTTATAATCACACAATTACGTTGTGACGTTTGATATCACACAAGGTGTTCCTCCGGTATTCGGGAGTTGCATAATCTCATAGTCAGAGGAACATGTATAAGTTATGAGGAAAGCAGTAGCAATAAAACTGAACGATCATTATGCTAAGCTAACAGATGGGTCTTGTCCATCACATCATTCTCTAATGATGTGATCCCGTTCATCAAATGACAACACACGTCCATGGCTAGGAAACTTAACCATCTTTGATTAATGAGGTAGTCAAGTAGATGTATACTAGGGACACTTTGTTTGTCTATGTATTCACCCATGTACTAAGTTTCCGGTTAATACAATTCTAGCATGAATAATAAACATTTATCATGATATAAGGAAATATAAATAACAATGTTATTATTGCCTCTAGGGCATATTTCCTCAGCCGGGGCGGCGGCAGACCGGCAGTGGGGAGTGGTTTCGGGGCAGGCGGGGCGGCGCACCGCCGGCCGGCGGCCGCAGGCGGCGGGGGGCGACTGTTTGGCCGGTGGTGGCTGGCGGCTCAGGGTAGCCTCACTTGATGCTGCTACATGACCAGCTGCCCCGGCTCTCGCACACACTACTGCTGTTGCGTTGCTACTGCTTTTCTGCTACTAGTGTATTCAGTTTCGACAGAAAAATTCAGTTTCGACAGTTAAATTCAGTTTCGACAGTTAAGTTCAGAGATGAGCGGCTGATGTATTTTACATCTAGCACTTTGTGGTTTTGTATTTTACGTCATCTATTGGAGATGCTATTAGAATTCCACTCAGGTTAACATTGTCTCTCTTGCCCGCTTCAGCCTCGGCGTCGTACAACTCACCGGAGCTGCTCCAACGACGAAACCCTCCATCACAACGGAGCAGTACCCCGGGCTCCATCTCCAGACGCTTAAGATCTTCTTCCCCTCCTCCGACAACCAAGTCAGCCGGATCATCCTCACTGACCAACCCAATCATGCTAAGATCGACATGGCTTCGCCAAAGAGGTTGTACACGTGTTGCATCTCTTTTTACTCTACATGTTATATATTTTCCACTGAGCACATGCAGTAACGTGAAATATGATTAGTTTCTCCTACTATATGACAAGCAGTGAGGTACCAGGCAACTTAGCTATCCATGATGGACTCTCTTGAATGCCATCATTATTAATCTTTGCGCGTTTGAGTTGTGCATTTGTCGATGGGCCTGGGAGTTGAGCTAGTAGGGCAGTGGCATGGGTCCAAAGTAATAGAAGTAGAAAAAAACATTTTTTGTGTGTAGGCTTTTCCTTGATCAAGCCTGCCTACTAGAATCGCCAATGCTTGAAAGGAAAAGTGAAGGAAAAACATAGGAATTGGAAAGTTTCCTATGGTACTACTATTGATGAATTTGGTTAAAAGGAATGGAGCAAAGGAAAACTGTAGGATTTGTTCCTTTAGTGTCTCCTTGAAAGAAAAACCATAGGAAATTTAATTTCCACTTGTCCTCCTTTTCAAATTCATATTCATGAAGCACAAGACTAAGAGATAGTAGCATAATAGCATTAGAACCGTACATTTTCTTGTGGTTTGACTTAATCTCACCTTGCTTCTTTGCATCCTGTGATCTTCCAGTTCTTATGAATCAAACACCCAGATTGGCATAAATCCTGTGTTTTTAAATTCTCTGTTTTGCACGTGCATTCCTATCCTATTCCTGTCTATTTCCTATCCCTCCATTGTAGAATCCTCAAATTCAAACAAGCCCTTACACAATTACTTCTATTACAGATATGTGTCAAACAAAACCTTGTGTGGTTTGTCCTGCTCCTGCTGCGCTGTGTTCAACCCAGTTCAGCTGCTCCAATGACGGAAGGGTTCACCACAGCAGGGATCTGCTCTCCAAACTGTCTTTCGCTGCCTCAGATCTTCTTCCCCGCCGCAGGCAGCCACGACAACTGCATTACCATCACCAACTGAGCAGATGACCTTGAGGACTACACATGTCCGCAAGAGAGGTCACACTCTTCCGTGTCTGCTTACGTTATGCATCGCTTAATATGATGACATGCTACTTTACCATCGTGTTCACCTATTAGACTCCGAGTCAGGTCCAAACTAATGCTGAAACTTGAGTTTTTAAATGGTTGTGGGGTACACATTGGGGCAGCAATCAGTACTATTTGTCTACTATCTGGTTAATCTCGGGTGTCTACTATGAGTTTCATGTTGGGTGCAAACAAACATTAAAGGAGCCATTATCTATTTTTTAACTAAAGGTATTATCTGCCTGCTATCATTGGTTTTGGGTCTATCCACAGTTTGCTACCATCACTCTGGATTTGTGCATGCACTCCTTACATAATCTCACTATGTTTTATTCTTATGCATGTCGGTTATTGTACACAATGGAACTGAACATGTAGAGCAAAAGAGACGAGCCTTGCGTGGCAATAAAATTTCATGCAGACGTCGCTCCATGGTGGGCGCAAAGGCAGCCCCCTCCACCCATTTTGGATCGTAATCAAGAGGAAGATAACTGTTCAGAGGGGGATTCAGAAGGAGAAGACCACTCCTATTTACCCCCTGAGGTCTTCGCAATAACTTCGCATGCTGATGTTGGTAATATCATGCATATGGTGCCTTGCATTGCTTACTAGATACATCAAATATGTCATCTGCTTAGTTTAGATATGCTTTGTGTCAATGCCATCTGTTTAGTTTCTTTATCGTATATGTGAATCATGCAATGCCATCTTGTTTAGCCAGGCATCATATATGTGAATTTTGCAATGCCACCCTAGTTAGCCAGTCATCTTATATGTGAATTATATCATGCCTTCATTTTTTATTACGTGTTAAATTTGTATACAATTTTAGTACATTCAATTACTCTTCCTATGCATCAGCCATTCGGCATGGTCATGGAAAAATCTGAAGTGGAAACAAGGTCTTCAGAGCAGAGAATGCTATCTGACAAAGCGCATGTCTTGCTGGTTACGGATAGATCCTCAGAGGAGGATTCAGAGATAGATGACCAGTCCTATTCCCCCCCCCCCGAGGTGCATGCTCTAACTTGGCAGGGTTATGTTGCTCATATCGTGCGTATGGTATCTTGCATTGCTATGTCATTTGCTTAGTTTAGACATGCTTTGTGTGAATGCCACCTGTTTAGTGTCTAATTACCATATATGTGAATTATACGATGCCATCTTGTTGCAAGACATTATATATGTGAATTATGCAATGCTATCTTGTTGCAAGGCATTATATATGTGAATTATGCAATGCCATGCTGTTTGGCCAAGCGTCATATATATGAATTATATCATGCCGTCCATTTTTGTATTTCTCGTTGCATTTGTCGACAATGTTTGTATATTCAACTGCTCTTCCTGTGCATCAGCCATTTGAATTGGTGATGGACAAATCTAGAGTGAAAACAAGGTCTTCAGAGCACACAATGCTACCTGCTGAAGCAGATATCTTGATGGTTACAGATAGCTCTTCAGAGGAGGATTCAGAGGCAGATGACCAGTCGTATTATCCCCCTGAGGTGTATGCTCAAACTTGGCAGGGTTATATTACTCATATCATGCATATGTTGTATTGCAATGCTTAGTTTTTACATCATATGCACAATATTGAATGCCATCTCCTTAGTTGACACATCATATATGCGACTGCCCTCTGCTCACTTGCTTAGTATACAAATCATATATTTGAATTATATCAAGCCAAGATGTTTACATAGGCAACATATATCTGAATTATGGCATGCCAACCCATTTTCTAAAGACATAATATAGTTACATCATCTCATCCTATTTACATAGTCATCATATTTTGAATTATGTCATTCTATCCTGTTTAGTTAGCCATCATACATTTGAAATTATGTCATTCTATCCTATTTAATTAGTCATCATATATGTGAAACTATGTCCTGCTATTCTATTTGGTTAGACAACATAAGTGATAGAGGCTAAGGTGTCCCGATGTTTCGATGAGATGGTAGCTATCGTTTTCTGTGGGAGTCGACCTTGACGATCCGACTACGAACGTGCGAGACGTCGCGCCTTAGCAATCGCTAAACCAACTTCCGAGGGTTATTGACCATGCCGGAGCACGATCAACCTGACCACGAGGGTCTGTTTCCTGCGAACAAACGAAGAACAAGCAAGAAACTGAGATTGCAATCGGGATATTGCGAATATAAGATGAAAGCTTTATTGATCAAGGTGGGGTTCTGTGACGTCTTGGTCTGGTCGTTGGACACAAACGAAGTACGCGAAGTTGCAGCTATGGCGAACTTTTAATCTAAACAAAACCCAAAGTCTAAACGATGCCCTAAGGGCTGTATATATGGAGGAAGAGGGGGGAATTTTGTGGCCCTTGAGGGTGGGGTCCGGAACCAACCCTAACTCTTGTTTCCCCACACATACGGACTCTAAAAATAGCCTATACTTAAGTATTTCGAAATTACATGGGCCTGGCCCATTAATAAGGTGACGCAGCACCTAGAATAGCCTATGGACGAATATTAAGTGGCATCTTGTATATTTCGTCCAAGGCTTCATGCACTCCTTATGGCGGCTTCAAAGTCCTGAAATCATCACTTGTAACTCCGTTCTTGATCCCCTTGCGCATGCCATCAACTCCATGCGTGTTCTTGCTCCAATGTTCATCCTTCTCCAAGCTAGGCCCTTCATTTGTAAGCAAAACAAATGTATCCAATTTAGGCAGCATCATAATCTCATGAACATTAGAATCATTACCAAGAAATGAAAGTACCTGGTAATTTAATTGGCGTGCGCGAGCTCTAGTAATTGGTCCAGTATATGTAACAGTAGGGGCTGTGGGTGTAACAATGGTATTGATGTCCTCATCAATAAGTGTGAATTATTTCATGCCTTGTTTTCTTCCCTACTATCCATTGCACCTGTCTATCTTACAATGTCTATACATTCAATTACTTTTCTTGTTTATCAGCCATTTCAATTGGAGGGGGTGATGGAAGTATCTGTGGGAGTAAAAACACGGTCTTCAGAAAAGATTGTGTTACCTGTCGATGCAGATAGAACCACGGTTGTACTTGCCCAAGAACCAGTCCCACCACACATAACTCAGACTCACGCAGATTGTACCCGTACCCCATTGGACAGAGAACCAGCTACACCCCTTCTAACCCCAACCCTAGCAGATAGTAACCCAGTTCCAGTTGACATAGCACCGTCTCCACCATAGAGCACCCAAACACGAGCAGTTAGTAAGGCAATTATAGTGCCCAAAGCACGAGGACCACCACTTCGAACCCCAAGTCAACGCTTAAAGCGGAAGAATAATTGTTCTCAAGTCAGGTTCTGTAGCTATGGTTCATACTACTTTGCTCTTGCATCACTGTATTTACTCATACCAACTAATTTCAAATTGAAGGATGCAATTGAAACTCCAATGGTGCAACAGGTATGTTTTAAACCTGTTTCTTTAATGTGTTTGCTGTTGTAACTTGCTCTATCACTACAAGAAAACTCGTTATAAAGCAACAGATATTCTACAACGTTTTGACTGTATGTTGCAAAATTCACAATAGATACGAATAATAAGTATTGTAGCATATGCGTTGTAGAATACAACCGGCCACAACTAGCCCAACGCACTAACCCAGCCTCTTGTCTAGCCCGGCCCAAGTTGGCTTTCATGATTAATCTAGGTCTTCCCTTTCCCCAGCCTCCCTATTCCTCTCGATCCTATAGGATCCCACGCCGGCCGCCGCCCCTCGACCTACCTGAATCCAGGAGCGCCGCCCCTCACCAGTCACCACTCCCCTGCAATCCTCCGTCTTGGAAGGCCGCCCCTCAGGCCCTCACCACTCCCCCATGCGATCCTCCATCCCGGCGCTCCGTCGCTAGTCAACACCCCCCTGCGACCTGCTTCCCGTCGCGACGTCCCTCTCGTCACCGCTCCCCTTCGACGACCAACTGCATCTACTACCTCTGCACGAGGGCCCGCGGCTACGGGCAGAGTTACCACTAAAACCACCCTCGCAATCGCGCTACCATGGTGAGCCGGACCGCTTCTCTTCTCCCAATTTTATTTTCCCCATCTTTCTCTGCTTCAGTTCAGTCTAGTTGGGAATTGCTACTTACGACATGGCAGTCCCTGATAATGACCGACAGGTTGAATTATAGATGGTTGGTGCGGAGGGGAGCTTCTAGCTCAAGCATCTTGCTGTGATTAAACTGATTTTAGTTATGGCTTAGGAGCCTGTCACGAGCCCATGTAAGTGAAAATTGATTATGCAGTTGTTGGTTGCTGTCATTGATTATGTGGTTGGCTGATTGTATAATAGGCTTGTTGTCCTAGTCTCGTGGTTGATGTTGATGATTCAAATTTCCACTTTCTGCTTACGTGCCAAGATGTAGGCCTGATCAGTCACTCCGTCATATAGTCATATTTCTATTGGAAAAATCCTTTTTAAACCTTACTACGGCTGAAGTAGGTAGCAGTGTTCACATGTTCCAGTGAGTTGTTGTAGAAGTGAGAACTTTACGCAGGGTTGTTGTAGAAGTGAGAACTTTACGCAGAGTTGTTGTAGAAATGAGAACATCCGCGAGTGCTGTATCACGGCCATCTACTTAGGCCTGACTACCTGACTGCCGTAACTTAGATGTTTGTTAGTTCGTTACGCAATGGACTCTCTTTCTTTCTAATCATTTCTGCTCAGAGGTCTAATTGGTCGCATCACCCTGCCTCCACCCATGGTGTAAGCGCTAATTATATTAAATTGCATGCATAACTGTAGCCTAATTAACTTGAACGTGTGATGCTTTAGTGTAAGTGCTAGTTCATACATGTCTGCAGGTGCACGATTAGTTTAATATCAGCATGGTGGCTATTTCTTTATACACAACAGTTGATATAATTATATACATATATAATCCCACTAGTCTGTGTGATGCATGTGCAAAAGCATAAGCTCACAGTATCAAAATTATGATGGTCCTTATGTTTGGTAGATTTTTTATGTACCTTTTTTAATATTTTGAGGTACATCTTAATTATAATTGTTTGTGCAATTTGTAAAAATGATGTCACTGTGTATCAAAAAAACATATGTTGTTCTATTGTATTTGCAGCACATAAATTATCACGGTTTCTTTTCAGTTTCAAAGAAAACAAATGTTTACTTGAGCTAATAACACTGTGTACCAGTGCAGGTATGTGGCATGCAAGAAGAGGAGAGGATGACCTTGACAATTACCAATTCTACCTTATATTTTATCTGACAAGGTCAGTTTCATCATAGCTTGTTTTTCTGAATGTGAAAATATATGTGCTGCCACTGAGGAAGGACATACACAAATAATGATCTGTGGTGGTGATAATTTGATAGGTCATGTATAAGGTTAGCCAAAATAATTTTGTGGCTTTGTTAATTAAGTTCTTAGCCACAGATGCACGCGCGCATGCACGCATGTACATTAGCCCATTATTGTACTGGAGTTTTCTCATGTCGATTTCATCTCTCTTCTTTCTCCAGCAACTTCGCATATTATCCCATTATTGTGCTGTAGTTTTCTACCACATGATAACAGGATTCAACTTCTTGACGTGTCCTTTGGTATATATTTATAGTAGGAATGTACATGGTGCTGACCGTGTACACTTTAGTCAAAATAAGAGATGTACATGGTAAAACATAGTGGATGACTCAGAGAAATCCTATCATGTAAAATATTCGACATATTTGATATGTATCTAGAGTCAAATATCCAGTTGTATATATACAGTAAGAAATTTGCTGCAAGTGTCACTAATACAAGCTGAATATTGCAAAATATTGGGCTTGATATATAACATAAACCCCTTAAATTAAGTCGTGATGATCTTATATAATTTTTACATGTATAAATTTCTCATTGAGTGTGTTTTCACTATCAAATTGTACTCACGATTTGTTTCAGATGTTTTTTTGTTTCATTGTATCATGACTTTGCAGTGACCAAGGTTCTTAATAACTGTATACTGCAGCACCTCTCTCCAACCTCATCAGTTGGGGAGACATCTGGCCTCCAAGCATACATAATTTCTCTCATTTTTTTCTTGAAGAGAAATAGCATTAGGAGAAACCATTACTGATGTCAGATCTAAGCTAACAATTTCAGATCACCATAGTACTTATTCCCAGCTAACAATGTGAAACACAAAAATGTTAGCCCGTGCAAACGTTGACGACTAGTATGCATAGTAGAGTAACCTTACTAGCTTTTTTTACAGTGTTTGAAAAAAATTCTACCTGCTATGTTGCAATCGCTGGGAGGAGGATCCTTGCATTGTCAAAAAACAATATAATTGTGAATTTCTATTGTATGATGATAGGACTTATACCATAAACAAGATATTAACAAGATAAGCTTTTGCAATTCATTCATGGTTACAACTGCTGTAATATTTGTTATTTTTATGCAGTGTGCAATGGTTTTAGAATCAACCAAATTACCATTTTGATTTCCTGTAGAAAGTACATAGTACTCACCTAGTGTAGATAAATTTCTGGAGTTTGCATATAGAGATATACTAGCAGATACAATGACTAACATCCTTCTGTCACTACTTGCATCTTGTCAATGTATTGTGTGTTAACAGTTCATTTTTTTGTCTGTAGATTCAAAGGATAAATGGATGATTATACGGGTGTGTGGCAAGTATACTGCAAAGACGATGATGCTGATGTCCTGTTCATGATGATGATGATGATGGATGCTTTCAGTTTTGGTCATGTTGTAGTGTATGTTGATTTGAGTTTCAATTGAATAAACAGTTATGTTCTCATGCCATGCACATTACAAGTGTTGTTATTATTGTGTAGTTTCCCACACTTATATTCTATCTATGCTGCTTTGTCTTAAATAGATATGATTCAAACTGTATCTATCTTGATTTGGCAACATAAACTAGAATGATATAGACCATACAGTGACCATACTACACAGATATATGTTTGTTTCATGCTGTTATCATGTCCACCTTACTACTGAACGGGTTTACCAAAATGAGTTTCATATGCTACATTGTAAACCTGTGATGTGTTTGTTTGTTTGTTTGTTTCTCTTTTAGAACGCGAATAAAATATTGGAGAAGAGTATGCCGTTATGCAATGGTAAAGGAAGTAATGCAGATAAGGTTCAAGATAGTGAGACATCCCTGTTGATCTCCAAGAAAGCTGATAGAAACTATACTGAAGACACTGAGACAACCCCAAAGTCCTGTCTTGATGTAGTGTTCGAGTTACTGGCTACTAATGCTGGCACCAGCTCTTCAAACTCACTGCCTGAATCAGTTCGGCTTCTTGAGTCTCAACTTCAGGTTGAAAGACATCGATCAGATGTTATGCGACAGGAAGCCGAAGGACTGAGGAAGTCCCTGCAGAATTCAGATGCATACTTTCTGGTACAACAGCAAGTGTTGGAGGATTTAAGCGCCAAACAAGAGAAAGTTAATAAGCTTGCTAAGCATCTTGCCAGCATTATGGGTACCTAGGATATTGTTTCTTGAGCTCTTCTGAAGTGGTTTCAGTTCTGGACTTGTTTTGCTGCGGCGTTTATTTGCACTGGTCGCCAACTTTGACAACCACTGTATATGATATGCTGCTTTGTTCCCTATATTTGCATAGGTGGCGAACTTTGATGCCCAGTGGATGTAATATGTATAATAGCCGTGATAGCCTAGCGTAAGTTGCTTGCTTATTTATTTCCTTGTTGTCTTGTTTATTTGTTTGCTTGTAGTCAGTGCAGTTCTTTTTCCGCGGTTTGCTAGTGGTCGCAATAACCTATTTTTAAAACTAGGCCACAATAACCATGGGCTACATATTTACTGTAGTTACCATGGGCCTCCTACGGGCCGTAGAAACAATGGGACTTCTTAGGGCCATAGAAAGAATGGGCCTTCTACGGGCCGTAGCATCAATGGGCCTTCTATGGGCCGTAGCATCAATGGGCCTTCTACGGGCCGTAGCAACAATGGGCCTTCTACGGGCCATATGATCGATAGGCCAAACATGGGCCAATAACAAACCGCATTATGGGCCGTAAACGGGCTAGATTTGGAATCATCCGTTCATGGGCCGACAATAACAGGCCGTCGTTAATCGGCCATATTTGATGATGTTATGAAAACGGCCCAACGGAGTAACAGACCGCAAACATGCCTATTGTAACCGCGGGCTGAATTTGGCCCACAGACAGAAAAGGCCAATGATGGGCCATAAGTAATCGAATGCTGGAAATGAGCCCAAGAATAAATGGGCCTTGAGAAGGCCGAAAGATAACACGGGTTGGAAATGGCCCAATGGAATAATGGGTATAAAGGGGTACACTATTCATTGCGGGCCAGATTCACCACAGGCCGTTAGTGGGCCAAGAGTTACAAATGGTCTCGTATGGGCCGAAAGACATCATGGGTCATACATGGGCCAGAAGTTACAACGGGATGGAATCATATTGGAAGGCCCAGATGAAGCTACTGGGCTTAATTCGGATAGGCCCTAACGGGTCGTGAGTTAGCGCGCCGTAAATGGGCTATATACGAACAGGACGTTAACAGGCTTTCCATGGGCCGGCCCGTTACCTTTTGACCAAGTCAAACGAGCCGGCCTTTTCACCGGAATGGGCCTCTGTTGGGTCGTGCCACGTGTCAACGTATCATAGGCGCCTCCTGTCCAATGAATGGATGACATCTGTCCCAACGGTGAGCCAACACGTGTTTCCTCCGGCCAATGAGAATTTTACACGTGGAAAATCCTCATTGGTCCGGGCTGTTAGTGGGTTATCGGATCCAAAACCGGACCCGATAGCTTAACAGCGCCCCGTTACGGTAGATGCCATGTGTCGGTCACCCTCGACGAAAGCACTTCCATGACGTGCGATTTATCGTCATGGAAGTGGACACTTCCGTGATGATAATTTTGGTGATGTCATGGAACACTTCTACGACAGCATAGGTATGACTATCTTGATTCTGCCATAAATTTGTCATGGATGTACATGCATGACAGAAAACATGACCTACTGTGACAAACACATATCATCACGGAAGTGTATTTTTTGTAGTGATGAGCAGAGTAGTGCCTCGGGGATGACGCTGACAGCGGTCGTCGAGGAACTGATGGGTGACTTGAGGAAGCTCCGGATCAAGTGTGAGCAGGAGGAAGTCGTGAGGAATTGAAGAGGGAGCTAGAGGATGTCGTTGCCCGGCGATCCATCGACGAGTAGAGACAGTAGCGACCTAGATTGTTGTCTGCGATTTCCTTCTTCTCTTGCCCCCGTGTGTTCTGGGCTTTGCCGCATGTGGCATTTTAAATTATCCGGAATATGTAAGACAATTATTATCTGCGTCATTGTAAATTAGTCCAGTTTATTTGTCGTCGTATTATCCATTGCCCTACGTGGCAATTTAAATTAGGCCGGAATACGAGTTGAAAACACGAACAAAGCAAATGCTGCCATGGGATCACAAGCAAACACCCTCCGTCTAGGTGCTTTAATTAACCCATTAATCGAGAAGTTGTGAGCGAGGCAGACGGCGGCTGGTGCATGGAGGTCAAAGAGCTCACTTCCCGGTGAGCATGGGCGGCCTTGCTACTCGTACGTGTCCCGTCGAGCCTGCGAGGTGGACAGGATGCACGCGTCCCGTCGAGCCTGCGCAGTGGACTGCTTGCATGCATCCCGTCGAGCCTGCACGGTGGACTTCTCGCGCTCGTCCCGTCTAATCAAAGAGTTGCACGCACGCCACCGAGTATGGTTAAATTTTGACACGGTTCGTATAATACAACCATTTGCGATATTAACGTGTTAGCTATTTGTTTCAAAAAGGACTTCGTTGGCAATTAATGTGTGCGCCTTGTCTCAAACTGGATGATTTTTTACCACGACATATATGTGCCATGTCATGAAACCATGCCAAGTTTCATGTTTTTGATTTATTGGGATTTAAAAACCGAGATTCTCAATGTTTCAGGATGACGAGAAGTTTGTAATTCATTCCCATTCCTTAAATCAGACCTAGACATGCACCCGATGACACATGTATGATTTCCCACCCATTTTGCTTCACTGGAGCATGTGCTTGTAGTTCAAATTTGAATTATGCACTACATTAAATGCCTAGAAAGCTTAATTAATATATACAATCACCAAACGAACCCTGAACAATTTCAAATTTCAGCACGACACTCCTGTTATTCTATGTTGCCTATAGAAAACAAAGTTCAAGGCGAGAAGACGCAGCGATTATTGTTTCGCCCACAAGAGGGGCATGTTTCCCTACCGGAACCACGAGGGTTGCGACAAGCTCCAGTTTGTAAGAGGCTTGTAATATAGCTTCGCCCAAATTGGACAATTATATGTACCATGTAGTGACACCATGCCAAGTTTCATGATTTCCTGGTGAGTTTTGGATTTACAGAGATTTAAAAACCGGGATTCACAATGTTTGTGGCCAAGCCAGGACAGCGAGATGGTTGAATTCATTCCCATTCATTCCATGGGACCTAAACATGCACCCAAGGGCAAATGTACATTTTTTCTAGCCATTTTGGTGCACTGGAGCATGTATTTGTAGTTCGGATTTGAATTATGGACATTAAATGCCTAGAAAACTCAATTAATGAATAAAAAGGTCAAACGAACCCTGAATAATTTCAAAGTTCAGCACAAATCTCCCGTTGTTCCATGTTGCATGTAGAAGAAAATATGAGGCTAGAAGAGGGAGCGATTATTGTTTGGCCCACAAGGGGACACATTTCCCTATCGAAACCACAAGGGTTCTTGCGACAAGCTCCGGTTTGTAAAAGGTTTGTAATAAAGCTTGGCCCAAGTTGGCAATGTTTTTACCACAACATATATGTGCCATGATGTGACACCATGCCACCTTTGATGACTTTCTGGTGAGTTTTGGATTTATGGGGATTTAAAAACCAAGATTCAAAATGTTTGAGGACGAGTCAGGATGCCGGTACAGTTGTAATTCGTTCCCATTCCTGGCATGGGACCTTAACATGCACCCAAGGACACATTGTATAATTTTTCTAGCCATTTTGGTGAACTGAAGCATGTATTTGTAGTTCAGATTTGAATTATGGACATTAAATGCCTAGGAAACTCAATTAGTGTATAAAAAGGCTAAACGAACCCTGGATAAGTTCATATTTTAGCATGGATATCCTATCGTTCCATGTTGCTCATAGAAGAAAATACAAGGCAAAAAGAGGCAGTGATTACGTTTCGCCCACAAGGGGAATGTCAGTGTCAAAACCGGCTGATCTTGGGTAAGGGATCCCGAACTATGCGTCTGAGGATCAAAGGTAATAGGAGGCAGGGGACACGATGTTTACCCAGGTTCGAGCCCTCTTGATGGAGATAATACCCTATTTCCTGCTTGATTGACTTTGATGAGTATAGGGGTTACAAGAGTTGATCTACCTCGAGATCATAATGGCTAAACCCTAGATTTCTAGCCTATCTGATTGTGATTGCCTCTACGTACTAAACCCTCTAGTTTATATAAACACCTGACGGACCTAGGGTTGTATAGAGTCGGTTTACAAACAAAGGAATCTTCACATCCGAACGCCAAGCTTGCCATCCACGTAAAGGAGAGTCCCATCCGGACACGGGGGAAGGCCCTTTATCTTGTATCTTCTTGGCCCATCAGTCCGGCCCATATCACATAGCCCGGACGCCCGGGGACCACCTAGTCCAGGACTCCCTCAGTAGCCCCTAAACCAGGCTTCAATGATGATGTGTCCGACACGCAGATTGTCTTCGGCATTGCAAGGCGGGTTCCTCCTCCGAATACTCCAAAGCAGTTGGTCAAAATAACTATGTCAGGCTCTGTATAACCGTCACAAGCCTGAACCACAAGGGCAAAAATACTTAAACAAAATAAGCCGTGTCTACTGACAGCTTTTTCGGCGAGACGTTATGGTCTGGCCTTATTATTATTTCAAACCGTTTTTCAGCCTCCCGCTTCGCATTTCGAGGCGCGGTCCTTATTGACACGTCTTGTCAAAGCAGAGATCGTGTCCCCTTATTACGGAATTCCCATCAATACGGGTTTGGGTAATCCAACCGTGTCGTTAGCACGACCCCTTGGGAATAGGCGAGTTTTAAGGCTCGTGGGGGATGCTTGATATTCACTGCCTTTATAAGGAGATAAGGACCCATCTTTTTACCCCACGCCTTCTTCCTCCTTAGCCCATCCGCCCTCGAGCTCCAGCGCCCGAGTTCAACTCCTTCCATCCCCAGCAAACACTCCGTCCATGTACGGATCTGGCACTCAGGGCAAGTGGATGGCCTCCTCCATCACGGAGGAGAACATCAAGGAACTCCGGGAAGCGGGGTACCTGGCCGCGGAAATCGCCCACCGTATTCCTGCCAAAAAGTAGACCATTCCCACTCCGGAATCCAATGAGAGGGTAGTATTTATCCTCGATTTTCTCCGCGGACTAGGGTTTCCTCTCCACCCTTTCGTCCGCGGGCTCATGTTCTACTATGGGCTAGACTTTCACGATCTAGCCCAAATTCCTTCCTCCACATCTCAGCGTTCATCGTCGTGTGTGAGGCATTCCTCCGCACCCACCCACTTCAGATTATGGCTCAAGGTCTTCAATGTGAAGCCGAAAGTGGTGGACGGACAACACGTGAAGTGTGGCGGCGCCATGGTGAGCAAGCTCCCGAACGTCACTTGGCCCCAGGGGGCCTTCGTGGAGACCGTGAAGGGATGGCAGCAGGAGTGGTTTTATGTCAATGAACCTCGCGACGCCACATGGGCCGCCACTCCTGAGTTCAAATCTGGGCCTCCAATGTGGCTCACATCATGGGTTAAAGAGGGCCTGGACCGGGCATCGTCCGACGAGGTGATGACGTTGCAGAAGCACGTCAAGGGCATGATAGAGAAGATGACCAGCCTCGCTGATGTGATCCTGGTGATGCTTTTTTGCCAGATTCTCCCCTGCCAGCGCTGGACTCTCCATATGTGGGAATTCAATCCGGCCGGCCCCCGGACCCTGCAGCACTTCTTCGGCATGAAGCATGAAGAAATCTGGAAGCTGCTTTTCAAGTCCCAGAAGTCGTGGCTGGGAACGACCAAAGATCTCGGCCTCGACTGCGCTCACCGGGCCACTCCAGTAAGTTTTCAGATTTCCAAACATAACCTCTACTTGTAGATTTGAGGAGTATGCTAATACTTCCTTTTCTCCTTCAGGCCTGGACGAAGAAAGCGGAGCGGATCAAGTGTTCGGCTCCGCTGCCCGAAGACCCAGCTATCCCTCTGCTAACGAAGATGCTGGTTCAGGCGCCATACCAGGCGCTGGAGAAGAAGGCCAAGAAGAAGGGCAAGGAGGCCAGAAGTGGCCTCTGCCATAAAGGTACTTCAGACATCGTGTCCGAAGACACCGAGGTTCTCTCCTCCCATGAGGGAGACGAAGATGAAGAGGAAGAGGAGGAGAGCAATTCTACCCTCAAGGGAGAGAAGAAAAGGGTGGTGGCCGCAGACCTAGAAGCGGAGGCGCCTAAGAAGGGGAAGATTTCCCTTTTGGATGATTCAGATTCGGACAACGAAGTCATCCCTGAGCGGCGCCTCAGGCCGAAGCCCCCGATTGAGTCGTAAGTATTTAAAGATACTATACATACATCTGGCCTTCTTACAGATCGTAGGATAACATTTTATTTACGTATTTTCAGTCTTGCCTATGATCTCCCCTAACAATTGTCGTCTTCGGTAAACTCGTTGGTGCCGGAGATGATGGAGAGCGAAACGCCTCCGCGAGCCTCTCCGCCGCGAGCCGCGGATGACACCGAGGTGTTGTCCTAAAGGACTTCTCCAGGCCAGGGGGAGGTGCGGAAGGCCGCTGAAGCGGCGCTAGAGGGTGATGCCTCGGCTGCCGAAAACATGAGGGACACTGCCCCCATGGAAACTGACGACGGGGGCTTGGATCAGTCCGGCCCCTAGCCGAATACCACTTCGGAGACCCACGTGGCTCCGGAGTCGAGTGAGCAGCCCCCTTCAAGGGAAGGGGGAGTGTCGACTCCACCGGCGACCTCTATCAATTAAGAGGCGCTGGATATGTTGAGGGAAGCACTTCAACATGCTTCCGTCATGGAAGAGCATCATACCCTGATGGGTGCGGTGGTTGAGAAGGTTCAGTCCACTAAAAGCGGTCTAAACGATGCATTGAATAGCCTGTTAACAGGTTTTGTGGTAAGTGATATAACATGCTTTATTCGCTTTTCGTATTGGAAGGGTATGCCTGTATATAGATAGTAGCCCCTAAGACTCTATTTGGGTCTTTGGAAAAAAGAGCCGGATAGAGGATCAAATAGTCGACGGAGAGATAATGCATTCATCTATTTTGATAAACAGGCTTCACTGTTGGCGGCTTCAGCTAAGGATGCTTAAGTATCCGAACTCCAACGAAAACTGAAGCTGGCTGACAATGAGATCGACTGTATCAACAAGCGGTTCGGTGAGGCCCAGGGTATGCTTTTTCTTTTTTAAAGAGACCCCTTTACAAGCCTAAATTATAACGAAAACTCAGAGTTTAAGCTCATGCGCCACAATGTAAATGGTTGTAGGCAATGCGACCGAGGTCGAGGCCCTCAAGAATGCCCTTGCCGAAGCCAAGGAGGATGCGGGGGAAGCAAAGTAGCCACAGAGAAAGCGGCTACGGATGTAGAGGCCGAAAAGGTCGCCCGCCTTCAGTATGAGGCGAGGGTGACCGAAGTAGAGCAGGCGCTCCAGGAAGCCGCCACCAAGTGTGAGTCCTTGGAGGAGATCAACAAGGCCCAAGTGGTCGAGCTCACCAAGGCTCTTCAAGCTGCGAAGCAGGCTCGGTCCTAGTCCTGGGCGGCTCGCGAGGAGATCAAGCAAGCCGGACAGATAGCGGTTGGTAAGCCTTTTCTTTTACAGAGTATATTTGGCAGTCAGAGATATGCTTTGCTAAATCGACTGTGGAGTGCTCTAGACGCTTTTGCAGATCTCCCAAGGAGTGCTGCCGATGCCGTCGAGTATTTTCAGGCCCAAGAAGGGAACGCGACGGAGAAGTTCTTATGGTCGCAGTACTTGGCACCAGAGCGGCCAGCGCTGCTGAATAATCAGATGATGCATCTCGCAAAGCTGCATAGGATGTCCGTTTGGCCATGAAGGACATCATAGTCCGGCTGTGGCTAGCCGGATCCATTCTGAACAGCTACTTTGGCCTGGTCAACCGACACGGCGACGTCTTGCCCCGAATAGAGGTAGTAAAACGCTCGACATGCATTGAGGGCGCACGGATGGCCTTTGCACGTGTCAAGATGCACCGGGCAAAGACGAAGGCCGCCAGCATAGCCGTTGAAGGTCCGCCTGGAGACAAGGTCCACCACATGCCAGAGCGCTACTTCGATGATGTCCTTGAGGGTGGACGTTTGATAGAGGGTCAATGCTCGAAGGATATTATGTTCGAGTAAATGTATCCGAGCCACCCAAGCATTTTATCATAAACTGAGGCTTTTGTAATATATGTGTGCCTGTTATCTTGAATTACTTCTCCTCTTGTGGGGCTGTTTATATCTTTGAGAGTTTGCCAGTCGTCGGCTTCAGCCCCCACATAACTAGTACGGGGGTGCTCGAGATAGCACATAATCACTCTTGACCCAACATCTTGGTCCGTAAAGGAGGTGTTAGTGCGGCGAGCGAGGCAATCAAACTATGTTGCTTTACCACTCTCACTTAGCCATAGGAGTTTGACAATGGGGTTGTAAGATAGCCCCTGGTGCGTATGTAGCTATCGAACTTAGATGCCTTTAGACGTGTATCTGAACAAAGCCAAACCTTCGTGTAATACGAAGAAATCACTAGAGATTTAATAAGTCACCGAATTGCGGACCAGCTCTCGCCGCATCACGACAGTCAGTTTTTGGCTTTCTCTACCGAGGTGCTTGACCGGGCCAGCCGGAAACACAATCGCAGTAGTTCTCCCTTTACTACCTTAGACAAAAATGGAACGTAAGGTAGCAAGCACAGGAGCCGGGCGACCCAACTATTGACCAAAGACGTGATTCGGAGCCGATGCATATAATGTAGTATTCGGGACACCGAAGTATACCCTGAGAGTGTTCGGAATTTCTATTGTTGAAGATATGTATATGGCTTGAATAGAGCCACTGGCGATTTAAGTCGTACCAAGGTGTATATGCCAATTTGAACATAAAGTGGGAAAATAGAAAAAGGCCAATACCAAACAAGGCTGGGCGAAACTGTTTCCGTTATAATCTGATTGGTACATCAAAACATATTTTTTAGAGAAGATGCAATAAGCATCATGGCTATTTTACATGCCAAGAACAAGGGAAAGTTGTATACAGGTCCTAAATTTGAAAAGATGATCTAGAAGATCCTTTGGACATTCTGTCGCACATCTGCGCCGCTGATACGTCTCCATCGTATCTATAATTTTTGACTGTTCCATGCCAATATTCTACAACTTTCATATACTTTTGGCAACTTTTTATACTATTTTTGGGAATAACATATTGATCCAGTGCCCAGTGCCAGTTCCTGTTTGTTGCATGTTTTCTGTTTCGCAGAAAATCCATATCAAACGGAGTCCAAACAGGAAAAAACGGACGGAGAATATTTTGGGAATATTTGTTAAATATGGGAAGAAGAATAAACGCGAGATTGTGCCCGAGGGGGCCATGAGGCAGGGGGGCGCGCCTGCCCCCTAGGCGCGCCCTTGACCCTTGTGGGGCCCCCGTAAGGTGGTTGCTGCTCTTCTTTGGCCACAAGAACGCTAATTTTCGGAGAAAAATCTGGGCGAAGGTTTCAATCCAATCGGAGTTACGGATCTCGGATATATAGGAAACGATGAAAGGGCAGAATCCTAGAACGCAGAAACAGAGAGAGACAGAAAGACATATCCAATCTCGGAGGCGCTCTCGTCCCTCCCATGCCATGGAGACCATGGACCAGAGGGGAAACCCTTCTCCCATCTAGGGAGAAGGTCAAGGAAGAAGAAGAAGAAGAAGGGGGCTCTCTCCCCCTTGCTTCCGGTGGCACCAGAACGCCGCCGGGGGCCATCACCATCACCGCTATCTACACCAACACCTCCGCCATCTTCACCTACATCTCCATCACCTTCCCCTCTCTATCTACATCGGTCCACTCTCCCGCAACCCACTATACCCTCTACTTGAACATGGTGCTTTATGCTTCATATTATTATCCAATGATGTGTTGCCATCCTATGATGTCTGAGTAGATTTTCGTTGTCCTATCAGTGGTTGATGAATTTCTATGATTGGTTTAATTTGCTTGTGGTTATGTTGCTATCCTTTGGTGCCCATCATATGAGCGCGCGCGTGGATCACACCATAGGGTTAGTTGTATGTTGATAGGACTATGTATTGGAGGGCAAGAGTGACAGAAGCTTCAACCTAGCATAGAAATTGATGCATACGGGATTGAAGGGGGACCAATATATCTTAATGCTATGGTTGGGTTTTACCTTAATGAACATTAGTAGTTGCGGATGCTTGCTAATAGTTCCAATCATAAGTGCATAGAATTCCATGTCAGGGATGAGATGCTAGCAGTGGCCTCTCCCACATAAAACTTGCTATCGGTCTAGTAAAGTAGTCAATTGCTTAGGGGCAATTTCGCAACTCCTACCACCACTTTTCCACACTCGCTATACTAACTTTATTGCTTCTTTACCTAAACAGCCCCTACTTTTTATTTACATGCACTTTATATTCTTGCAAGCCTATCCAAAAACACCTACAAAGTACTTCCAGTTTCATACTTGTTCTAGGTAAAGCGAACGTTAAGCGTGCGTAGAGTTGTATTGGTGGTCGATAGAACTTGAGGGAATATTTGTTCTACCTTTAGCTCCTGGTTGGGTTCGACAATCTTACTTATCGAAAGAGGCTACAATTAATCCCCTATACTTGCAGTTTATCAAGACCTTTTTCTGGCGCCGTTGCCGGGGAGCAATAGCATGGGATGAATATTCTCGTGTGTGCTTGTTTGCTTTATCACTAAGTAATTTTTATTTGATGTTCTAAGTTGTTCTCTATCTTTAGTTATGGATATGGAGCACAAAATACCAAAAAAATTAGGTGTACCTGCTACTCATGGAGACGGGGAACCTCCTAAAACCCTCGATGCTGGTTATGTGAAAATATCATGTACTACTTTGATAATCCCGAGAAAACCCCATTCAATTATGTAATGGGAGGCACGTTGGATCAACGTGAATACTTTAGGGATTATCACGTGACTCAAAAAGGGAAACTATTATGGGATCAAATTCATATGTTGCATTGGTATGCTCGGGAATTATGCTTGACATATGACTATACTTGTTGCTCTAGGATGAAGGCTCCACACCTTCCCTTTTCATGCAAATTTAATGATGATAAAACCGTGGAATCTTATGCTAATGGTATATATGATTACTATGATGTGGAGCAAACAGAAGAATTTTTTGCTTTTATGGGTGCTTATGAAATTGAACCTTTGTTTAAAGAGTGTGAAAATTTTGATGATTTAGTTTATAGACCTGAAAATTTAGCTATCCTTAAATATTTCTATGAGAATTATGAATTCAATTCTGATATTGATGATTTTATTGAGAGAGTCTCTGCTGTCCAAGAAGAGATTAATATTTTGCAGGAGTCTATGGAAGAAGGAATTGATGAAACTGTGAGCTCATTGGATGAAAAAGATGATGAGGAGAGCGAAGAACAAAGGAGGAAGAGCGGATTGATCACCCGTGCCCACCTTCTAATGAGAGTAACTCTTCAACTCATACATTGTTTAATGTCCCTTCATGCTCATCGAAGGATGAATGCTATGATGATTGTTATGACCCCGTTGATTCTTTTGAAATATCCCTTTTTGATGATGCTTGCTATGCTTGTGGCCAAGATGCCAATATGAATTATGCTTATGGAGATGAACTTTATATAGTTCCTTATGTTAAACATGAAATTGTTGCTATTGCACCCACGCATGATAGTCCTATTATCTTTTTGAATTCTCCCAACTACACTATATCGGAGAAGTTTACCCTTATTAAGGATTATATTGATGGGTTGCGTTTTATTATTACACATGATGATTTTGATAGATATAATATGCATGTGCTTGCTGCCCCTACTTGCAATTATTATGAGAGAGGAACTACATCTTCGCCTCTTTATGTTTCCAACACGAAAAAATTGCAAGAAACTGTTTATACTATGCATTGGCCTTTACTATGTGTGCATGAATTGTTCTTTTATGACATGCTGATGCATAGGAAGAGAGTTAGACTTCGTTGTTGCTTGATATATGTTGCTTTGTGCTCACTACTAAATCACAAATCATTTTTAATTAAAATTGGCATTGATATACCTTGGGATCCAGGTGGATCCATTACTTGAGCACTATATGACTAGCTTAATGGCTTTAAAGAAAGCTCTGACAGGGAGACAACCCGGAAGTCTTATAGAGTCATTTATTTTTGTTGTGTGCTTTTATAAGGTTTAAAAATAAAAATAATGGTCCAAGATTTGCCTTTAGGATGTTTTAGATGCTTGTTGGTTTGTACGGTGCAGGACATAAACTTTGTCTGTAGTGCGCGATTTTACATTTTTTACTGCAACGTCAAACGGTTCTGAAACTTTTTGAAGTGTCTTTATATACAAATTTTTTATTTTTACTAATTTTGGTAGAATTTTTGGAGTACCAGAAGTATGGTGAATGTTCAGATTACTACAGAGTGTCCTGTTTAAGACAGATTCTGTTTTTGATGCATAGTTTGCTTGTTTTGATGAAACTATCGATTCCTATCAGTGCATTAAGCCATGGAAAAGTTATATTACAGTAGCTATAATGCAAAAACAAAATATGAGTTGGTTTGCAACAGTACTTAGAGTAGTGATTTGCTTTATTATACTAAGGGATCTTACCGAGCTTTCTGTTGAGTTTTGTGTGGATGAAGTGTTCGAAGATCGAGGATGTCTCGATGTGAGGATAAGGAGGAGAGACAAGAGCTCAAGCTTGGGGATGCCCAAGGCACCCCAAGTAAATATTCAAGGAGACTCAAGCGTCTAAGCATGGGGATGCCCCGGAAGGCATCCATCTTTCTTCAAAAAGTATCGGTATGTTTTCAGATTCGTTTCGTTCATGCGATATGTGCAATCTTGGAGCGTCTTTTGCATTTAGTTTTGACTTTTCTTTTATTCACCATGCTGGTATGATATAGTCCTTAGTTTATTTATATAATGCTCATTGAACTTCACTTATATCTTTTGAGTCCGGCTTTATAGAATGCTTCATGTGCTTCACTTATCATTTGAAGTTTGGATTGCCTGTTTCTCTTCACATAGAAAACCGCCATTTGTAGAGTGCTCTTTTGCTTCACTTATATTTGTTAGAGCGTGGGCATATCTTTTTTAGAAAGAATTAAACTCTCTTGCTTCACTTATATCTATTTAGAGAGATGTCCGGAATTGGTCATTCACATGGTTAGTCATAAAATCCTACATAAAACTTGTAGATCACTGAATATGATATGTTTGATTCCTTGCAATAGTTTTGAGATATAAAGGTGGTGATATTAGAGTCATGCTAGTTGAGTAATTGTGAAATTGATAAATACTTGTGTTGAGATTTGCAAGTCCCGTAGCATGCACGTATGGTGAACCGTTATGTAACGAAGTTGGAGCATGAGGTTTTATTGATTGTCTTCCTTATGAGTGGCGGTCGGGGATGAGCGATGGTCTTTTCCTACCAATCTATCCCCCTAGGGGCATGCGTAGTAGTACTTTGCTTCGAGGGATAATAAACTTTTGCAATAAGTATATGAGTTCTTTATGACTAATGTGAGTCCATGGATTATACGCACTCTCACCCTTCCATCATTGCTAGCCTCTTCGGTACCGTGCATTGCCCTTTCTCACCTCGAGAGTTGGTGCAAACTTCGCCGGTGCATCCAAACCCCGTGATATGATACGCTCTATCACACATAAACCTCCTTATATCTTCCTCAAAACAGCCACCATACCTACCTATCATGGCATTTCCATAGCCATTCCGAGATATATTGACATGCAACTTCCATCATCATCATATACATGACTTGAGCATTTATTGTCATATTGCTTTGCTTGATCGTAAGATAGCTAGCATGATGTTTTCATGGCTTGTCCATTTCTTGATGTCATTGCTACGCTAGATCATTGCACATCCCAGTACACTGCGGATGCATTCATATAGAGTCATATCTTTGTTCTAGTATCGGGTTGTAATATTGAGTTGTAAGTAAATAAAAGTGTGATGATCATCATTATTAGAGCATTGCCCCAGTGAGGAAAGGATGATGGAGACTATGATTCCCCCACAAGTCGTGATGAGACTCCGGACTGTAAAAATAAATAAAAGAGGCCAAAGAACCCCAAAAAAAAAAAGAGGCCAAAGAAGCCCACCAAAACCAAAAAAATAAAAAAAATAAAAAAGAAAAAAATAGAGAAAAATAGAGAAGGGGCAATGCTACTATCCTTTTACCACACTTGTGCTTTAGAGTAGCACCATGATCTTCATATAGAGAGTCTCTTGAGTTATCACTTTCATATACTAGTGGGAATTTTCATTATAGAACTTGGCTTGTATATTCCGATGATAGGCTTCCTCAAATGCCCAAGGTCTTCATGAGCAAGCAAGTTGGATGCACACCCACTTAGTTTCCAGTTTGAGCTTTCATACACTTATAGCTCTTAGTGCATCCGTTGCATGGCAATCCCTACTCCGCACATTGACATCAATTGATGGGCACCTCCATAGCCCGTTGATTAGCCGTGTCGATGTGAGACTTTCTCCTTTTTGTCTTCTCCACACAACCTCCACCATCATATTCTATTCCACCCATAGTGCTATTTCCATGGCTTGTGCTGCGAGGGTTGAAAAGGCTGAAGTGCGTTAAAAAGTATGAACCAATTGCTCGGCTTATCATCGGGGTTGTGCATGATTTGAATGCTTTGTGTGGTGAAGATGGAGCATAGCCAGACTATATGATTTTGTAGGGATGAGCTTTCTTTGTCTATGTTATTTTGATAAGACATAATTGCTTGGTTAGTATGCTCGAAGTATTTTTTTCTTAATGTCAAATAATAGACTATTGCTTTGAATCACTCGTGTCTTAATATTCATGCCATGATTAGATTACATGATGAATATTATGCTAGGTAGCATTCCACATCAAAAATTATCTTTTTTTATCATTTAACTACTCGAGGACGAGCAGGAATTAAGCTTGGGGATGATGATACGTCTCCATCATATATATAATTTTTGATTGTTCCATGCCAATATTCTAAAACTTTCATATACTTTTGGCAACTTTTTATACTATTTTTGGGACTAACATATTGATCCAGTGCCCAGTGCCAGTTCCTGTTTGTTGCATGTTTTTTGTTTCGTAGAAAATCCATATCAAATGGAGTCCAAACGGGGTAAACACGTACGGAGAATATTTTTGGAATATTTGTGAAATATGGGAAGAAGAATCAACGCGAGATGGTGCCCGAGGGGGCCACGAGGCAGGGGGCGCGCCCCTGACCCTCGTGGGCCCCCCGTAAGGCGGTTGCTACTCTTCTTTGGCCGCAAGAAAGCTAATTTTCAGAGAAAAATTTGGGCGAAGGTTTCAACCCAATCGGAGTTACAGATCTCCGGATATATAAGAAACGGTGAAAGGGCAGAATCCTAGAACACAGAAACAGAGAGAGACAGAGAGACAGATCCAATCTCGGAGGGGCTCTCGCCCATCCCACGCCATGGAGACCATGGACTAGAGGGGAAACCCTTCTCCCATCTAGGGAGAAGGTCAAGGAAGAAGAGGAAGAAGGGGGGCTCTCTCCCCCTTGCTTCCGGTAGCGCCGGAACGCCGCCGGGGGCCATCATCATCACCGCTATCTACACCAACACCTCCGCCATCTTCACCAACATATCCATCACCTTCCCCCTCTATCTACAGTGGTCCACTCTCCCGCAACCCGCTGTACCCTCTACTTGAACATGGTGCTTTATGCTTCATATTATTATCCAATGATGTGTTGCCATCCTATGATGTCTGAGTAGATTTTCGTTGTCCTATCGGTGGTTCATGAATTTCTATGATTGGTTTAATTTGCTTGTGGTTATGTTACTGTTCTTTGGTGCCCATCATATGAGCGCGCGCGTGGATCACACCATAGGGTTAGTTGTATGTTGATAGGACTATGTATTGGAGGGCAAGAGTGACAGAAGCTTCAACCTAGCATAGAAATTGATGCATACGGGATTGAAGGGGGGCCAATATATCTTAATGCTATGGTTGGGTTTTACCTTAATGAACATTAGTAGTTGCGGATGCTTGCTAATAGTTCCAATCATAAGTGCATAGAATTCCAAGTCAGGGATGACATGCTAGAAGTAGCCTCTCCCACATAAAACTTGCTATCGGTCTAGTAAAGTAGTCAATTGCTTAGGGGCAATTTCGCAACTCCTACCACGACTTTTCCACACTCGCTATACTAACTTTATTGCTTCTTTACCTAAACATCCCCTACTTTTTATTTACGTGCACTTTATATTCTTGCAAACCTATCCAAAAACACCTACAAAGTACTTCTAGTTTCATACTTGTTCTAGGTAAAGCGAACGTTAAGCATGCGTAGAGTTGTATCGGTGGTCGATAGAACTTGAGGAATATTTGTTCTACCTTTAGCTCCTTGTTGGGTTCGACACTCTTACTTATCGAAAGAGCCTACAATTGATCCCCTATACTTGCGGGTTATCAGCCGCTTTTTACCTTGGTGTAGGATCCTTTGAGAGGATCAAAAATCGAGTATGTATAAGGGGCCTAGAAGGGGGCCCTTGTTAGCTCTAGAAATATATGTGGGTTGTAAAGAACCTAAAAAAGTAAAAACAAGAAGAAAAAGGTGGAGTAATATGTTGGTCCAAATAGGGTCAAGCCATATCATGGACCCTATGTTTAGCATGCCTCCGTCCCTGCCCATGGTATTTTTAACGTGTAGTTATGTATGCGTGGTACGTATGCCACTATCAGGCTAGGGCATTGGCGGAGGACGAATTGCTAATCTAGCTCCAGATGAGCCGGATTGTCGTTCTGCAGGGTAGACCGGACTCGTTTAACAATGTCCAGGGGCTTGACTGCCAGTGTGGTTTTCGGCTTAGCGAGGCCACCCTGCACCTCGGCCGCGAGGGCCGCAGTATGCTCCTCCGTACGGAGGGAGTGCTCCATGTTTCCATTGACTGTTATAACGCCACGTGGTCCAGGCATCTTAAGATTGAGATAAGCATAGCTCGGGACTGCATTGAAACAGGCAAAAGCGGTTCGTCCGAGTAGTGCGTGATAGCCACTTCGGAACGGTACAATGTTGAAGATCAGGTCTTCGCTCCGGAAGTTATCTGGTGAGCCGAAGATGACTTCTAGCGTTATGGATCCTGTGCAACAGGCCTCTACACCGGGTATTACCCCTTTAAAGGTGGTTTTAGTGGGCTTGATTCTTGATGGATCAATGCCCATTTTATGGACGGTGTCCTGATAAAGCAGATTGAGATTGCTGCCGCCGTCCATAAGGACTCGCGTGAGGTGGATCCGTCGATAATTGGATCGAGAACCAATGCGGCCGATCCTCCATGACGAATACTGGTCGGATGGTCTTTGCGATCGAAAGTGATCGGACAAGCTGACCAAGGGTAAAATTTTGGGGCGACTGGCTCTATGGTGTAGACGTCCCTTAATGCGCGCTTGCGCTCCCGTTTAGGGATGTGAGTGATGTAGATCATGTTCACCGTTTTGACCTCGGGGGGAAATTTCTTCTGTCCCCCTGTGTTCTGTGGGCGAGGCTCTTCATGGCCGTCCTTGCTGGGTGGCCCTTTCCCCTTGTGTTCGGCGTTGAGCTTGCCGGCCTGTTTAAAGACCCAACAATTTTGGTTGGTATGATTGGCAGGCTTATCGGGGGTGCCTTCTGGCAAGGTCGATCGAGTATTCTGTCCAAACTAGATGGACCATCTCAGTTTCCTTTGAATGGCTTCTTTCGCTGACCGGGTTTAGAGCCACTGAATCTGACGTTAACCGTCGTGTCTTCCATATCTTGGTTTTTGCTTCGACGCTTGTGCTGGTTGTGTTGTGGCTTGCTATTGCCATCCCTGGCTTCGGAGGTGCCAGGGTCGCCGATGCTATTGCTTCTACGAGCTAGCCAGCTATCTTCTCCCGCGCAAAAGCGGGTCATAAGTGCGGTAAGGGCTGCCATGGACTTCGGCTTGTCTTGGCCGAGGTGTCGGGCGAGCCACTCGTCTCGGACGCTGTGTTTAAAGGCCGCGAGGGCTTCGGCATCCGGATAGTCTACAATTTAGTTCTTTTTAATTAAGAACCTAGTCCAGAGTTTCCGGGCTGACTCTCCGGGTTGCTGGACTATGTGACTAAGGTCATTGGCGTCTAGAGGCCGAACATAGGTACCTTGGAAGTTCTTTCTAAAGACATCCTCCAAGTCTTCCCAGCTGCCGATGGAGTTCTCTGGGAGGCTGTTTAACCAGTGTCGAGCTGGTCCCTTCAATTTGAGCGGGAGGTATTTGATGGAATGTGCCATGTGGATATGGACAAGGAAATCTTCGATCCATACTATGGGGGTCTGTCGTACCATCGTATGATTCGATGTCCACAAGTTTAAATCATTCGGGGAACTGGTGCTCCATAACCTCATCGGTGAAGCATAAGGGGTGTGTGGTGCCTCTCTATCGAGCGATGTCGCGGAGCGGTTCGGATGAAGTCCGAATGTGGTTCTCGGCTCGAATGAGGTTGTGCCTGTCACGCCCGGCCTAATGGTCGTCCTCTCATGTCGGAGCACGCCCCCTTGACCCATAGATTGTTCTTGTCTGACCGGCTCTACTGTCCAGGTCCTTGCGTAGGTCATAGGTATAGCCCGGGGCCGCTGCCTCCCTGCCTCGATGGCAGGGTGGCGTGGGCTGGTATTCGGCATGGGTAGCCGGCCTGTCCCGTCCACGTGGTGGTCGGTCGGGCTCGTCAGTAGTTTTGTGCTTTGGCGGTATTGGCTCAAGGGCCTCGTCGTCGAATTGTGGTAATAGCGTGCGCTTCGGGTAACTCTTAGTTGGGCGTTGGTACATCTGTGATTGAGTAAATCATGATCAACTTGAAGCTGCTGCTGTCGGCGTTCTGGGAACGGGGGTCCCCAGACTTGCCTGCCTGCGGCCTGTGGCGTGGCTCAAAGGGGGGCCCAGCGCAGCCCATCTTCACCAACACAAACCCAAGACCCTCGCGAGGGGCCAAGCCTCGCGGGGCGGACGACGAGGAGCTTCCTCAGGCGCGGCCTCGTCAGGCTGGCTCACGAGGAGGCGGAGAGATCAAGGCGGGGTACCTCACGAGGTGCCCGTGACGCAAGCCATGACGACCGGGGGCGCCAGGCGGGTGCCAGCCCGCGCAGTTTCCTCCCTACCTCTTTGGTGCAAAGGGGGCAAGCGCAGCTGCGGAGTACCGAGGCTTTAGGAAAAGGTTGCCATTTTGGTGCAACGAGACCAAGACCAGGAGGACTACGAGACGGAGGTCACCGTGGAGCCCAAGACGGCGTCATCACCAGAGCTTTGTGCAGGCGAAGACTACTTTTGTCAGGATAGTTGATACTAGCTGTCCCCCTTCAAATTAGCCCGCCATTGTTGGCTCCCTTCCCGCTCGATATTTGGGAAGAGGACCAGGGCCTCTATAAATAGGACCAGCCACCCACAGAGTCAAAGGGGGGCGAAAGAGAGAGCCGAGCCGGAGGGATCAAAGGATAGAGAAGATTAGGAAGAGAGAGAGAAGGGTGACTGGACTCCTCCCAGCAGTTCATCGCCCCAACCAAGAACAGACCCTCGCGAGGCTGTTCTTCCTTGTATTGTTCATCATCATCAGCCCAAGAGGTAATCCACCACACCACACACTGGAGTAGGGTATTACACCACAACGGTGGCTCGAACCAGTATAAACCCTGTGTCTCTTGTGTTGTTCTTTCCTTAGTTTACATCTTTGCAAGGCGGAGGGGTGCAGGTAGGTAGGAGGCGAAATCTCCGCGCGCACCCCAGTGTTCGAACCTCAAGGGTCTGCCGGAACCCGAAATCTGACATTTGGCGCGCCAGGTAGGGGTGCGCCGGGATTCGTCTTCCACCACCCCGTTCTCCTCCGACCATCACGCCCATGTCTGACGCTCGTCGGGCCCGCACCGAGCGCCGGGCCACGCTCACTTCCCGCGTCGCCCAGACGGCCCCTATTGGCAGGCGTCCTCACCGTTCCCCGTCACCTGCCGTCAACGCCGCCACCGGCCCGGCGGGGGATGAGCAGCAAGCATCGTCCCAGCATCCGTCCGTGCGGCAAGACGGCCGCACCGCGACTCCCTCGCTCACCCCAGCTGGTTCTTCGTCCCACGCGCTCCGCGCGCCCATAGAGGCTCGGGCTGCACTCATCGCGGCGAACGAACTCTTGCGCTACCGTCCCGTCGACGACGTCTATGAAGAATGGCCCGACCGCGTCGCCGAGCTCGTCCGCGCTGCAGGGGGCTCTCCTGCGCCGTCCGTTCCACTGCACCGCACCCCGCCCCACACGGGCAATGAAGCTCCGGCGGCGCCCCGGCCGCCTCCTCCTCAGGAAGGCGCCATGGCTCCAAGGCGCGTGGCCCCTGGGCGGAACCCGCTCCGTCAGGCGCCAGCGCAGCAAGAGCAGAGCTGTCAAGAGGTCCCTCGCCCGCAAGAAGCTGCCCGGGCGCTCCCTGCTCCGGCACGTCGCAACCATGCTCCTGCTCCCGCGCGTCAAGACCCCACGCTGCTCCCAGCTGTAGCGCGTGGGGACATGCAAGACCAAGTTCCCCGTCATCCAAGGCCTCCCGTGGCCACAGCAGGCTTGAAAGCACAAGTGCTCCCTAGGTGGTTTTGATAATTGATGACAACATATCTCTTGTTGGACTAACATTTCTATCTAGCATGTTTCAGATAAGTTCAACAATGGAGTGGCATGGACTAAAGGTTGTGGGAACTCCTTCAAGATGCTAAGGACAAAGGATTGGCTAAAGCTTCAAGCTCAAGACTCTTCATTTTATATTTTAGTGATCCAAGATCACATTGAGTCTTTAGGAAAAGCCAATACTATCAAGGAGGGATGAGGTGTTGCTTAATGAGCCTCTTGCTTCATGTGCTTAATGATATGCTCCAAAATACTCAACTACTTTGCCATATCCACATATGACCTAAACCCTAAGCCAAACTCAGTCCTACCGATTCTTCCTATCCGGCGCCACCGAGTTTCACTTGTCATAAGCCACTGCCAAACCCTAATCAGTTCGGTCTCACCGATGGGATCTCGGTCTCACCAAGATGGGCTTGCAAACTCTCTGTTACCCATTGCAATATTCTCGGTCCCACCGAGATATGCAATCGGTCCCACCGAGTTTGCTTGACCAAATCTCAGTTTCACTTATTACCTAAATCGTTCCCACCGAGTTTGAGTAATCGGTCAAACCGAGTTTTGGATTTACCCTAACCCTAGCACATCGGTCCCACCGAGTTGATCCAGTCGGTCCCACCGAAGTCACTAATGGTCACTAGGTTTACATTTTCGGTCCGACCGAGTTTATTGATTCGGTCCCACCGAGATTGGAAAATTGTGTAACGGTTGGATTTTGTGTGGAGGCTATATATACCCCTCCACCTCCTTCTCATTCGAGGGGAGAGCTATCAGAACACACACATCATTCCAACTCATATGTTCTGAGAGAGAACCACCTACTCATGTGTTGAGACCAAGATATTCCATTCCTACCATATGAATCTTGATCTCTAGCCTTCCCAACTTGCTTTCCACTCAAACCTTCTTTCCACCAAATCCAAATCCTATGAGAGAGAGTTGAGTGTTGGGGAGACTATCATTTGAAGCACAAGAGCAAGGAGTTCATTACCTACACACCATTTGTTACTTCTTGGAGAGTGGTGTCTCCTAGATTGGCTAGGTGTCACTTGGGAGCCTCCGACAAGATTGTGGAGTTGAACCAAGGAGTTTGTAAGGGCAAGGAGATCGCCTACTTCGTGAAGATCTACCGCTAGTGAGGCAAGTCCTGTGTGGGCGATGGCCATGGTGGGATAGACAAGGGTTGCTTCTTCGTGGACCCTTTGTGGGTGGTTGCTTCTTCGTGGACCCTTCGTGGGTGGAGCCCTGTGTGGACTCGCGCAACCGTTACCCTTGGGTGGAGCCCTGTGTGGACTCGCGCAACCGTTACCTTCGTGGGTTGAAGTCTCCATCAACGTGGATGTAGGATAGCACCACCTATCCGAACCACGGGAAAAACATCCGTGTCTCCAATAGCGTTTGAATTCTCCAAACCCTTCCCTTTACATTCTTGCAAGTTGCATGCTTTACATTCCGCTGCTCATATACTCTTTGTATGCTTGCTTGATATGTATTGTGTGTGCTGAAATTGTGCCTAAACTCCACTTAAACCGAAAAAGTTTAAAAATTGCAACTTTAGCACTAAGTGTCTAATCACCCCCCTCTAGACACATCTACTTCTAGATCGTACAAGTGGTATCAGAGCTTTGGTCTCCATTGCCTTGGTTTAATCACCATTGGAGGAATATGGACGTGTCTACATTAGGGATTCTTAGACATAGAGTGCCTATTCTTGAGGGAGAGTATTTTCATGAGTGGAAAAATGAGATGCTTGTAATCTTCAATCAATATCATTTGAACAAGTATATTGCTAGCCCTTGTGCACCCCATATTGATCCCTTGCATCCTACCCTAGATGAGATATTGACATGATTCGCAATCTTAGAACTATTGAGCTCATCATTAGAGGATTGCCCAAAAATTTGATTTCTAGTTTGCCTACTCACAATTGTGCCCATACCATATGGAAATTTCTTGAGGAACGATTTCCCGATTATTCCTTGAAAACTTTGGATGAAATTCTCCACAAATCTATTGCCTTGAGTAAGATGAACTCTAGTGATCCTAGTTTTGGTGAATGTCTTTTTGAACTTGCCAATCTTAAGCATGCTAAAGGAGATGTTGGAATCATTAATGATATCATACTCAAATCTATAAGAATTCATAAAAGTGACCACTTTGATGATCATTTATCTGATGAATTACCCTCTCTAGGAAATGATGAATCACAAGATCATGATGAACATGAATATTATGATGATGATGATAGTGAATTCGATCTTGATGATGCAATGAGACATTTTGGTCTTATGGCAAATCTTCGGGGATATGAATCAGGAGGAAAGGAATGGGTTCTTGATAGTGGATGTACTGATCATATGACCGGAGATGAAGAGATGTTTCGTGAGCTTGCTGAAAATGACGGCCCTCGAAAATATGTCACCTTTGGTGATAATTCAAAGGGTAAAGTGGTTGGCCTTGCTAAGGTGGCCATCTCACATGATAGTTCCATTCAAAATGTCATGCTCGTTGAATCTCTTGGCTACAACTTACTTTCAGTATCTAGACTTGTTGATTTCGGTTTGAATGTCCTATTTACTGAGGTAGATTGCCAAGTATTTCGTTGAGACAATCATAAAATGGTCTTTACGGGTATGCGTAGAGGTGATCTTTACATTGTCGATTTCTCTAAAAAGGCACAACCTAAAACTTGCTTTGTTGCTAAATCCTCAAAAGGTTGATTGTGGCATAGACGACTAGGTCACGTTGGCATGAGAAACCTTGACAAGCTTATTAAAGGAAATCATATCCTTGGAGTCAACGATGTCATATTTGATAAGGATAGACTTTGCAGTGCTTTTCAAGCAGGTAAACAGGTTGGAGGAAGACATCCCGTGAAGAACATCATGACCACAAGGAGGCCACTCGAGCTACTTCACATGGATATTTTTGGTCCCAACGCCTACAAGAGTCTCGGTGGAAATTCTTTTGGTCTAGTTATAGTTCATGATTTTTCAAGATTTACGTGGGTGTTCTTTCTTAATGACAAATCGCAGGTCCAGAAGATCTTCAAAAACTTCGCTAGGAAGGCCCAAAATCAGTTTGATGTGAAGATCAAAAAGGTTCGGAGTGACAACGGAACGGAGTTCAAGAACGCAAATGTGGACACCTTTCTTGACGAAGAAGGGATTTCACACGAGTTCTCGGCTACGTACACACCTCAACAAAATGGAGTTGTTGAGAGGAAGAACCGGACGCTCATCGAAATGGCAAGAACGATGCTTGATGAATACAAGACGCCAAAGCACTTTTGGGCAGAAGCGGTTGAGACAGCTTGTCACGCAACAAATCGCTTATATCTTCACAAGTTCCTCGGCAAGACGGCATACGAGCTCCTCACCGGTAACAAGCCTCAAGTTGGATAATTTCGAGTATTCGGCTCAAAGTGCTACATTCTTGATAAGCATCGTCGTTCAAAGTTTGCTCCTAAATCTCATGAAGGTTTTCTACTTGGTTATGGATCAACCTCTCACACTTACCGTGTCTACAACAATTTCACCCGAAAGGTTGAAGAGACGGTAGATGTGAAGTTTGATGAATCTAATGGCTCGCAAGTAGAGCAATTGCCAATTGATGTAGGAGACAAAGACCCTTCAGAAGCAATTCAAGACTTGTCCATTGGCAAAATTCGTCCAACGGAGGTGAAGGAGAGTACTTCATCCGTCCAAGTGGAAGCTTCTACTTCACGACAAGGTTAACCAAGAATCGACACAGAAGCATCCACAAGTGGGACACATCAAGATGAAGAAAATGAGGAAATACGTCAAGACGAACATCAACAACCTCCTTCTCCACCACGACAAGAGAACGACGACGTCAACAATGAAGAAGGCCAAGAAGAAGAACAAGATGAAGAAGATGCTCAACAAAGACCCAAGCAAAATCTCTCACGAGTTCGAGCAAGAATTGCCAAAGATCATCCCGTCGAGAAAATCCTCAATGATATACAAATCTGGAGAATCACTCGCTCAAAAACTCGTTTAGCTAACTTTTGTGAAAACTATTCATTCATCTCTAGCATTGAACCTATGAAGGTTGAAGAAGCATTGGAAGATCCAGATTGGATAAACGCTATGCATGAAGAGCTACATAACTTTGAGAGAAACCAAGTTTGGACATTGGTCGAGAAGCCCGACAACAACCACAACATCATTGGTACCAAATGGGTGTTTCGTAACAAGCAAGATGAAGATGGACAAGTGGTTCGCAACAAAGCACGTCTCGTCGCCCAAGGTTACACACAAGTCGAAGGTATGGACTATGGTGAGACATATGCTCCCGTTGCTAGACTTGAGTCCATTCGCATCTTACTTGCCTATGCTAATCACCATAATATCACCTTGTACCAAATGGACATTAAGAGTGCTTTTCTAAATGGTGAAATAGAGGAGGAAGTTTATGTCAAACAACCTCCCGGCTTTATCAATCCTAAGAAACCAAATCATGTTTACAAACTTCACAAAGCTCTTTATGGTCTTAAACAAGCTCCTAGAGCATGGTATAAATGCTTGACCAAGTTCCTTACTACAAGTGGTTTTGAAATTGGTAAAATTGATTCTACTATTTTTACTAAAAGGGTTAATGGAGAACTATTCGTATGCCAAATTTATGTTGATGATATCATATTTGGTTCAACTAACCCTCTCTTTAGTGAAAAGTTTGGAAAGCTAATGTCAGAGAAGTTTGAGATGTCTATGATGAGTGAACTCAAATTCTTTCTCGGGTTGCAAATCAAGCAAACTAAGGAAGGTACATTTGTCTCTCAAACAAAGTACACCAAGGACTTATTCAAGAAGTTCAATATGCAAGAATGCAAAGGTATGTCTACACCCATGCCTACTAGTGGACATAATGATTTGACCAAAGATGGTGAACCGGTTGATCAAAAGGTTTATCGCTCTATGATTGGTTCATTGTTATACCTATGTGCTTCACGTCCCGATATTATGCTAAGTGTGTGCATGTGTGCACGATATCAAGATGCTCCTAAAGATTGTCATCTTAAGGCTGTGAAAAGGATAGTGAGATACTTAATCCATACACCAAATTTTGGCATTTGGTATCCTAAGAGGTCTTCTTTCGATCTTGTTGGCTATTCCGACTCGGATTATGCCGGAGACAAGGTTGATAGAAAGTCCACTTCGGGTACTTGTCAATTTCTTGGTAGATCTCTTGTGTCTTGGTCTTCCAAGAAACAAAACTCGGTATCCTTATCCACCGCCGAAGCGGAATACATTGCCGCTGGTTCATGTTGTGCTCAATTACTTTGGATGACCCAAACTCTTAAAGATTACGGGATTTATGTGAAACATGTTCCACTGCTTTGTGACAATGAAAGTGCTATCAAAATTGGTCATAATCCTGTACAACATTCTCGAACTAAGCATATTGAAGTTCGTCATCATTTCATTCGAGATCATGTTGCTAAGGGTGACATCAATCTTAAGCATGTTCGCACTAATAAGCAATTAGCGGATATATTCACTAAACCACTTGATGAGAAAGCGTTTTGCAGGTTGAGAGGAGAATTGAACATCATTGATGCTTCGAACTTGGAGTAGAAACTCCATTGGATACATGCAAGACATGAGCTTATGACTAATCCATGATATATCTCTTATGATAACTATCCTATGTCTTGGATATATTTGCATCTTGCATGTTGTCTAACCCATGTAGGTGCTTGGTTGAATCTAATTCCATGAGATTGCGACTCACTCATATCTTGAGCAATCTCTACATCACCAAGACTCTACACAATAGTGGTTGAAGACAAGGAAGCACAAAACCATTCAAACATATCCTTTGACAAACTCTATATTAAGCTTCATGATTGTCATTTTTGGATGCACAAGTGCTTTTCCTTGCAAGAACTAACCCATGTAGGTAGATGAACTCAAACTCCAAATGGTGCTCCCAACTCTTGATGAGCTACATCAACCTTGAGCACCCACACAAGTTCAACTACATGAGCAAGAACCACATCACCACCCAAGGTATGTTATTCCATCTTAGAGAAGCTTTACTCCAAGACATGAGTCAAAGCAACTCAACAAGATGTGAATACATCAAAATGCTGAAACGAAAAATGGTAACCCCATTTTGAGCTTAAACGATGAGTATGACCTATGATCAAGTGTTCTCACTTGACTCCTAAGTCAATATACTCTAACATAGGTGACTATGTCACCGCCCAATTCTAGATGAAGTTCTCTTGTGTTCTCTTCTGAGTTATTGCATTTGTCCCTTGCATATTTGTCTCTTTCTTTTTCAATCAAAAAAAACTTCATCTAGAAACTTTCACTCTTTTCCTTTTGTTTTTTGTTCTTCATATTTCTGCATCAAATTCCTTGCAAATCTTTTAGCTAATTCATTGCAAATCTTTGTGAGATCTTACTTGACTAGTGAGATGAGGTGACAAGTGTTTTTCTCTGTGATGAACTCAGTTTCACCGAATTGCCATTTTCGGTCCAACCGAATCCCTTCGGTACTACCGAAACATGCCACTCGGTGCCACCGATTTCGCAACAGGAAAAACAGTTTGCCACATATTCTATATTTCTTCTGATCCAGCTCCACTCAATGAATCTTGTCCTCCACAAGCATCACAGTTTTATGCCCTGCTTTGTACTGAATCTCTAGGACCAAACCTATTCGACGGATTCCAGGAAAAACCTTCTTGGAAATTGATGTCAAAGGGGGAGAGAGAGATCACATCAAAGCTTATCATCAGGGAGAGAGAGAGAGATCACATCAAAAGCTTATCACCTACAAAGGAGAGAAAGTACTAAGGGGGAGAGAATACTCAAGGATCCCATATATTAAGGGGGAGAAAGAAATCCCCAAAGGGGGAGAGAACACTCAAGGATCCCAGATGCTTGATGTTCAAGAGGAGAGATGCCACATGTCTCTTTGGGGGAAAGACATGTTTTGAATTTAGTTCTATTCATATCTTTCAGCTCTGATTTTCTGTTTCCTATCTTCTCCCAATATCCCATGTCTGATTCAGGGGGAGCAAGACACCTAAGGGAAAGAAATCAGTCAAATTCATTGCATATCTTTATTCTTGGGGACATGTTGAATTCTATGTGGTACCTTGTACTCACTCTCTACATGTCATCCCAGTCTTGGTATTCTTGTGGTTTCTTTTGTTTGCTCTGGCTAGTGGATGTACCTGTGTTATATAACCTTGTTTGTGCAGGTTCATTCCATCCTAAACCAACTCAAGACCACAAGGTAAGTATGTGCATCAAAATCATGAGTATGAGGAGTTCTTGCTTATGTACATACTGTTTGCAAGAAGGACTCATGAGCATGAAGGTATTTTCCATGATAATCTTTTGCTCTGATGCATATGGCCAAGATGCATGTAACACATTGCCTACTCTGTCATGGTTATGCTCTCACATGTCTCTATATTTCATATTTACATGAGTGCATACATGTAGGGAGAGCCTATGCTTGTTACATGTCTTTCCAAAGCTTTACTAGCTGTTCTTTATATCTTTATCTAAAGCTTTGATGTATGTTGCCATCAATTACCAAAAAGGGGGAGATTGAAAGCACAAGTGCTCCCTAGGTGGTTTTGATAATTGATGACAACATATCTCTTGTTGGACTAACATTTCTATCTAGCATGTTTCAGATAAGTTCAACAATGGAGTGGCATGGACTAAAGGTTGTGGGAACTCCTTCAAGATGCTAAGGACAAAGGATTGGCTAAAGCTTCAAGCTCAAAACTCTTCATTTTATATTTTAGTGATCCAAGATCACATTGAGTCTTTAGGAAAAGCCAATACTATCAAGGAGGGATGAGGTGTTGCTTAATGAGCCTCTTGCTTCATGTGCTTAATGATATGCTCCAAAATCCTCAACTACTTTCCCATATCCACATATGACCTAAACCCTAAGCCAAACTCGGTCCTACCGATTCTTCCTATCCGGCGCCACCGAGTTTCACTTGTCATAAGCCACTGCCAAACCCAAATCAGTTCAGTCTCACCGATGGGATCTCGGTCTCACCAAGATGGGCTTGCAAACTCTCTGTTACCCATTGCAATATTCTCGGTCCCACCGAGATATGCAATCGGTCCCACCGAGTTTGCTTGACCAAATCTCAGTTTCACTTATTACCCAAATCGGTCCCACCGAGTTTGAGTAATCGGTCAAACTGAGTTTTGGATTTACCCTAACCCTAGCACATCGGTCCCACCGAGTTGATCCAGTCGGTCCCACCGAAGTCACTAACGGTCACTAGGTTTACATTTTCGGTCCGACCGAGTTTATTGATTCGGTCCCACCGAGATTGGAAAACTGTGTAACGGTTGGATTTTGTGTGGAGGATATATATACCCCTCCACCTCCTTCTCATTCGAGGGGAGAGCTATCAGAACACACACATCATTCCAACTCATATGTTCTGAGAGAGAACCACCTACTCATGTGTTGAGACCAAGATATTCCATTCCTACCATATGAATCTTGATCTCTAGCCTTCCCAAGTTGCTTTCCACTCAAACCTTCCTTCCACCAAATCCAAATCCTATGAGAGAGAGTTGAGTGTTGGGGAGACTATCATTTGAAGCACAAGAGCAAGGAGTTCATTACCTACACACCATTTGTTACTTCTTGGAGAGTGGTGTCTCCTAGATTGGCTAGGTGTCACTTGGGAGCCTCCGACAAGATTGTGGAGTTGAACCAAGGAGTTTGTAAGGGCAAGGAGATCACCTACTTCATGAAGATCTACCGCTAGTGAGGCAAGTCCTGTGTGGGCGATGGCCATGGTGGGATAGACAAGGTTGCTTCTTCGTGGACCCTTTGTGGGTGGTTGCTTCTTCGTGGACCCTTCGTGGGTGGAGCCCTGTGTGGACTCGCGCAACCGTTACCCTTGGGTGGAGTCCTGTGTGGACTCGCGCAACCGTTACCTTCGTGGGTTGAAGTCTCCATCAACGTGGATGTAGGATAGCACCACCTATCCGAACCACGGGAAAAACATCCGTGTCTCCAATAGCGTTTGAATTCTCCAACCCTTCCCTTTACATTCTTGCAAGTTGCATGCTTTACATTCCTCTGCTCATATACTCTTTGTATGCTTGCTTGATATGTATTGTGTGTGCTGAAATTGTGCCTAAACTCCACTTAAACCGAAAAAGTTTAAAAATTGCAACTTTAGCACTAAGTGTCTAATCACCCCCCTCTAGACACATCTACTTCTAGATCCTACAAGGCTGCCGCGCCTTCACCGCCGAGCTATGCAACATCGCGTGGCCTGGCAAGTTCAAGCCAGACCCGCCTCCTCGCTACGACGGCACGGCTGACCCTGCGGAGTTCCTCCAGCTCTACGAGCTGGGCATCGAAGGTGCCAACGGAGACGAGAAGGTCATGGCGAACTGGTTCCCCATGGCACTCAAGGAGGGGGCCCGCACCTGGCTCCTGAACCTGGCTCCAGGCACAATCTCCTCCTGGACGAGATGCGCACCCACTTCATCGCCAACTTCCAAGGCACTCGCGACCGGCCACCCGCCGTGAGCGACATGCGCCGCATCAAGCAACAGCCCGGGGAGACCCTACAGAAGGACATCTAGTGCTTCAACAACGCGCGCCTCAAGATCCCCAAGGTAACTGAGGAGGCCATCATCTCGGCCTTCTCCGACGGCGTGCGCGACGTCAAGATGAAGGAGGAGCTGGCGATGCACGAAGACCTGTGCACTTCCTTGGAACTGTTCAACCTGGCAACCAAGTGCGCCTGGGCCGGAGGAAGGGCGCCTCTCCCTCCTTGAGCTGCCTGCCGCAGACCCAGAAGAGAAGAAGCCCAAGGCCAAGGATGTGAAGCACAAGGGGGCTGCCGTGCTCGCGGTAGAACCGGACACCAAGCGGGGCAGAGATCAGCCCGAACCTTCCAAGGGCAGCCGGTACTGTGTGTACCACGACCTCCACACCCACAACACCAACGAATGTCAAGAGCTCCGAGCCGTGCGAGAAGGAAGGATCGGCCGTCACCCTGACCGCAGTGACCGGGGCTACGGCCGAGGAGGAGGAAGGAACGTAGGACGCTGGGAAGACCGTGGCCCGCGCCAAGGGTGGCGCGATCAACCTCGCGAGGATCGCTGGCAAGACCCGCCTCGCGAGGGAGGCTGGAGGGATCAGCCTCGCGAGGATCGCCCGCAAGGCAACGCAGGCCTCCCACCGCTGCCGCCGCAGCCAAGGAGAAACGAGGACCGCCACCAGGACGAGGGGGCTGGGGGCTTCCAGGAGCCACGCGCGATCACCTGCATCCTGGGCGGGGCACAAGCCCCAGCCTCTCAGCGCATCTTCAAGCAGTTCAGCCGCGAAGTGAACGCAGTCCTCCCCAGGCTCGAAGCCACACGCCCTCTCAGGTGGTCGGCGTGCGCCATCACGTTCAGCTCAGCAGATCAGCTCAAGTGTGCGGCTACAGCCGGAGTTCTCCCGATGCTTTGTTCCCCAACCATCAGCAACGTGGTGGTCACCAAGACCCTCATCGATGGCGGTGCAGGGCTCAACGTCCTGTCCGTGGAAACATTCAACAACCTCCAAGTGCCCTACAGCCAGCTTCAGCCAACCAAGCCTTTCTCCGGTATCACCGACGGCTCCACGGTCCCGATTGGGCAGGTCCGCCTCCCTGTCACCTTCGGGGCACGCGACAACTACCACACCGAGCTCATCGACTTCGACGTCGCTCACATTCGCCTGCCGTACAACGCCATCCTTGGGTACCCAGCGCTGGCCAAGTTCATGGCCGTAACTCACCACGGCTACAACGTCCTCAAGATGTCAGGAAGCGGCGGAGTCATCATGGTGCCATGTGAAGAGAAGGACGCGGTGTGTTCCCTGGAACGAGCCTTTCAGGTCGCGTCACTAGAAGACCCGGATCATGGAAGCAGGAGGCCTCCCGAGACCACCCCTAAGAAGAAGAAGACATCGTCCGGCCCGACCACTCAGGAGGCAGGCCCCTTTGGGCCCGCATCTGCCCAGGGGGAACCTCCTTCCATCGCATAGGAAAGCGCGCCCGGCGCCCCCCTCAGGCAGGGCTCGGGGGCTCTCCCCTAGAGGGCCACCGACCTAGCCAGGGTCACGAGGGAGGCACTTGGGCACCACATGGAGGCGTGTTTCGAAGCACGTTTCCCTCAAGAAGGAGCAAGGCAAGGAGATCCAGACCCTCAGGAGTTCGTCAGCAAGGCCATTCAGGAGCTACAGGAGTCAAGAGTCATGAAAGGCGGCCACCGCCTGCCCGCAGTGGCTCCCCTTCCAAGCGAGGATGGAGGGCTGCGCATCTGCATCGACATACCAGGGCTCAACCGAGTCGCCTCTCTGGAGCGCCTCTGGCCCTCGCGAGTGGGGCGCTGCGGAGGCCCACCCCACAGCTACGTTCGCATGCCTTATGGCTTGCCGAACGCGGCTGACACGTACCGGCGCCTCATGAGGGGCATCACGGAGGCACGAGAGGCAGGGCGTTCCGCAGCCCTGGCAGGGATGGAGATGGCCCGTGAGGAGCCGCCAGCACCTTCGGAGCCCCCCGAGGCCCCTGGGCCTGGGGGCTCGTGAGGATCGGCTCCCGTAGTCCACCAAGCCTGCTACACCAACGCTCCTTCGTCCTCAGCATCATCAGGTGACATCTTTCAAGTTTTATTTCCAGCTGGGAACGCCCCCCAGGGCTGCATTATTCCCAGGCCGCGTGGGTCCGTCCCTGCGGCGTGTATCCCTTTTTATTCCATGTTGTTAGCTTACCTTGTTGGGGGCGCCCCTCGGGCTGCATGACCCCCTGAGTCGCTCGGGCCTGACCCAGTGATGTCCGCATTCCCAGCATCTACTTGAACGAATCCACTCCTTCGCGGCTAATGTGTTTTACCTAGTTGCCTGCTCAGCTGACGCAAACTAACAGAGCTGCTCCCAAACGGCACGACGCTTGCGCATGGGTCCGTCCCTGCAACGCCGACAAACCTGGATGGCTGAGCTCTGGCCGCGGCAGCCCCGCATAGCGTCACCTCGTCAAGCTTTCAGTGCCTCACTACCCCTCGGAAGCAACCAACGGCTGACTGCCAATTGTCATGGCAACCCCTTGTTTTTTCTATGATGGACCTGCAGGACCTCCTGAAGGAGCTGCGTCGGGCGAGGCCCTTGTGGTGTCTCCTTCGCTCTCGTCCGCGCGAACCGCTTGCATGTTAAAGGGGGGGTGCCTGGGCATCGCAACTCAGGGCTCCTACTGGCTCTCCAGCCCTCACCCTCTGGCCTTGACCACGGCATCACGACCTGGCATACCAGCGACGGCTGAGACTCGCTCGAGGGCCGGGACCCGAGGACGTACAGCAGAAAGGGGAGTAAAGGCGAGAGGGGAGAGACACACGAGGACCTCGCCGAGCAACCTCGCGCGTGCCGATGCACGGACCCGGCGACACACTAGAGAGCGGCCCCTGATCCTCGAGATAAGTCATCACCCGGAAGCGCAAGTTGCCGGGCACCATCCCCGCACCTAATGCTACCCCGTGTTAGCGACGCCTCTCTCCTTTCTCACCAAACAACGGCTGCTTGGGCGCCAAGGGAGACCTCCTGAGCATCGCGACTCAGGGGCTCTTATCGGACTCTGGGTCGCTCACCTCCTGGCCTTGACCACGGCATCGCGACCTGGCATACCAGCGACGGCTAAAGTCGCCTTGGGACTGGGACCCGTCGGCGTAGAGCACCAAGCCCTCGTGAGGTTCGAAAGGGAGGACTGAGCTAAGACGGAATGAGCAACTCGCGCAATTCTACGACAAGGGTTATATTGACAAAACAAGATCACACGCACCTTACAAGCCCCCACGGGACGCGTTTTTAATTCCTCGCAGGGAACAGATCCTAAAGGGACACAAACTACGCGCGACCCTGCAAAAGACGCCATCATCAACAGTGGGCCGTCAAGCACTGACGCCAACCCCATCCAGATCAGAGACGGCGGCGGCCTGACGAGCCCACCCTGCTCCAGGAGCGGCGCCGGCTCGGGGGCTCGTAGCTGTCGTCGTTTGTCTCCGGAGTCGCGAAGAGCTCGCCGGAGTCGCTGGAGCCTCCGACGCCTCCACCGCCTGAGGAGCCGCCAAGGGAGCGGTCGGCGGGCCCAATCCTCGTCGCGGCAGGGTCTGGGCCACCTTCCCCGGGGCAGCACTCCAGCCGGTGCCCGCTCGCATCGAAGACCTTGAAGAGCATCACCGAAGCACCGTCGTAATCCAAGTGGACCGCGAAGACGCCCCTTACCCTGCAAACCTGGGCGATCTCTCTCCAGCCCCGAGTCATGAAGACCTCGCCCGGGGCAACGACCACGACCTCTGCCTCGGTCGCGAGGGTGCTGCAGCCGGCGTGCTGCAGCCAAAGCTCCAGGGGCTCCCCCTGCGGGATGATGGAGGCGAAGAAGGGAGGAAGGTGGATCCAAGACTGAAGAGGAATGGCGACGTGGAGCACGAACTCTTGGTAGGAGCCCTTGGTGTGGACCCCAGGGGGGACGACCCACACCTTCGTGACCCGTTGGCGCCGACGGCGGCGCCGCCCATGGCGGTCAGCATCAGCTCCTTTGGGGCCCTTGACGTGGGCGTACAATGGAAGCGGGAACCCCGGCGGCACCCGCTCGCACCAAGGCCTTGACACCACCTGAAGGGCCCCTTCGTCCGGGCCATGGGGGACGAGCCGTTTCTTCGGCGGGAGTGGGTCTTGCCCCTCTCAGGGAGCTTTTCCCTTCTCTGCCGTCGAGAATCGGCGGATCGGAGCCATCGCAGCAAGACGGAGCAAGGATCGGGAAGAAGGAGAAGCAAGGTGGGATGGACTGGAAGGGCGCGCGTTGTCCCGTACTTATGGCTGGCGAAGGCCAACCGCCGACCTCCATGATTATAGGTAATCACGACCCACTTTGCATGCAGGGACTTGCCCAATCCGTGCAGTTGCCGAGGCGCCATGGGGCAGTGGAGGCGCCCATCCAACCAACCGCCACGCGGCGCCCAAGGCCGCAGGCTGTTAGGGCCCACGGCGCTTCGCTCTTGCCCTTCCGCCTCCCTACACGGCCAAGTCCGGGCGCGCCTTGGGCCCGGGGGCTACTGTCGGCGTTCTGGGAACGGGGGTTCCCAGACTTTCCTACCTGCGGCCTGCGGCATGGCTCAAAGGGGGGCCCAGCGCGGCCCATCTTCACCAACAAAAACCCAAGACCCTCGCGAGGGGCCAAGCCTCGCGGGGCGGACGACGCGGAGCTTCCTCAGGCGCGGCCTCGTCAGGCTGGCTCACGAGGAGGCGGAGAGATCAAGGCGGGGTACCTCACGAGGTGCCCGTGACGCAAGCCATGACGACCGGGGGCGCCAGGCGGGTGCCAGCCCGCGCAGTGTCCTCCCTACCTCTTTGGTGCAAAGGGGCCAAGTGCAGCCGCGGACTACCGAGGCATCAGGCAAAGGTTGCCATTTTGGTGCAACGAGACCAAGACCAGGAGGACTATGAGACGGAGGTCACCGTGGAGCCCAAGACGGCGTCATCACCAGAGCTTTGCACAGGCGAAGACTACTTTTGTCATGATAGTTGATACTAGCTGTCCCCCTTCAAATTAGCCCGCCATTGTTGGATCCCTTCCCGCTCGATATTTGGGAAGAGGACCAGGGCCTCTATAAATAGGACCAACCACCCACAGAGCCAAAGGGAGCCGAAAGAGAGAGCCGAGCCGGAGGGATCAAAGGATAGAGAAGATCAGGAAGAGAGAGAGAGAGAGAAGGGTGACTGGACTCCTCCCAGCAGTTCATCGCCCCAGCCAAGAACAGACCCTCGCGAGGCTGTTCTTCCTTGTATTGTTCATCATCATCAGCCCAAGAGGCAATCCACCACACCACACACTGGAGTAGGGTATTACACCACAACGGTGGCCCGAACCAGTATAAACCCTGTGTCTCTTGTGTTGTTCTTTCCTTAGTTTAGATCTTTGCAAGGCGGAGGGGTGCAGGTAGGTAGGAGGCGAAATCTCCGCGCGCACCCCAGTGTTCGAACCTCAAGGGTCTGCCGGAACCCGAAATCCGACAGCTGCTGCTTCTTTTTTCAGGCTTCTTGCTATGGCGCTTAGCCGGCACTTAAAGTGCTTTTATTCGAGGGGTTCCTCCGGCACGATGAAATCTTCGTCGCCGAGGCTCACATCCTCTTCGGAGATCGGTAGGTAGTTACTGTCCTCTGAGTCCTCGTTCCCAATAGGATCGTCAGGGTTAACTTGCCCATCCTCCCAATCATCCTGTTTGGTTGTTGGCTCGATGGGGGCGTCGGGGTCTTCGGCGTTCTCCGGAGTGTTATTGTCTTCGGTGCCAGTATTGCTGTCTTTTTTGTGACGCGATTTTGAGCAGCGCCGCTGACGTTGACACTTTGGAGGTGCTTCGGGAGGCTTTTCCTCAACCGGATCCTTCTTGCAGTCATCGTCATCCTCTTTAGGTGTATCCACCATGTATACGTCATATGTGGAGCTGGCCGTCCAACGTCCGGTAAATGGAGGGTTTTGGCCTTGATCGTGTCCGGCATCATTGTCCATACCGTCGATATCTTCGGAGGCATAGTCCAGCATGTTGGTTGGATCTTCGACAGTGTCTATAAAGTGGGTGGTGGGTGGGACGTAAAATTCCCCGCTCTCAGCCCCTAGTCTTGGCTGGGTGTAATTTGGAAGTGATTCCTCTGTTATGGCGAGGGATCGCATTAAGTCCAAAGCCTCGTTTAGGAGCGAGGTTTGGTCATAGAGACGAGAGTCCACTGGGCCGACCGGGGTGAGGGCCTCCTGGCCGCGCCCGCTTGTCGCGGACCTCGAGAGTTTGGATTTAGAATCCGAGGGAGAGTCCAGTGCTCTAGCGACAAGGGGAGTTCGGTTCGTATTTGGGTCTGCTAATGACGTCGTCCCCTCTGGATCTCCGGTAGCGAGAACCATAATTGTAGGGAGTCCGACAGGCTCTAAATTCCCATCTTCGGACCCGGTGGCCTGCTCTAGATCTAAGGCCGGAGCTGCGGTCGGGGCTGTGAATCCTTCAAAGATCAAGTTTCCTCGGATATCGGCGACATAGTTTAGGTTCCCGAAACTGATCTGATGACCAGGGGCGTAGCTGTCGTTCTGCTCAAGGTGGGCAATCGGATTGGCACGCAGTGCGAATCAAGCGAATACAAATATTTGTCCGGGGAGGAAAATCTCCTCCGAAACAACATCATTGCAGATGATCGAACGAGCCATCGAACCTTCCGTCGACAGCACAGAGGAACTCTCAGTGAAAGCACCAATGTTAGTGTCAAAACAGGCCGATCTCGGGTAGGGGGTCCCGAACTGTGCGTCTGAGGATCGAAGGTAATAGGATGTAGGGGACACGATGTTTACCCAGGTTCTGGCCCTCTTGATGGAGGTAATACCCTACTTCCTGCTTGATTGACTTTGATGAGTATAGGGGTTACAAGAGTTGATCTACCTTGAGATCGTAATGGCTAAACCCTGGATGTCTAGCCTATCTGATTGTTATTGCCTCTACGGACTAAACCCACCGGTTTATATAAACACCGGAGGGACCTAGGGTTGTACAGAGTCGGTTTACAAAGAAAGGAATCTTCACATCCGAACGCCAAGCTTGCCATCCACGTAAGTTAGAGTCCCATCCGGACACAGGGAAGGCCCTTCGATCTTATATCTTCTTGTCCCATCAGTCCGGCCCATATCACATAGCTCGGAAGCCCGGGGACCCCCTAGTCCAGGACTCCCTTAAGGAACATGTTTCCCAATCAGAACCACGAGGCTTCTTTGAGAGAAGCTTCAGTTTGTAAGAGGTTTGTAATAAAGCTTGGCCCAGATTGGACAATGTTTTTACAACAACATATATGTGCCATGACGTGACACCATGCCACCTTTGATGACTTTCTGGTGAGTTTAGGATTTACGGGATTTAAAAACCAAGATTCCAAATGTTTGAGGACGAGCCAGGATGCCGATACAGTTGTAATTCATTCCCATTCCTGGCATGGGACCTAAACATGCACCCAAGGACACATGTATAAATTTTGTAGCCATTTTGGTGAACTGGAGCATGTATTTGAAGTTCGGATTTGAATTATGGACATTAAATGCCTAGGAAACTCAATTAGTGTATAAAAAGGCCAAACGAACCCTAATTAAGTTTAAATTTCAGCACGGATATCCTGTCATTGCATGTTTCCCGTAGAAGAAAATACAAGGCGAAAATAGGCAATGATTATGTTTCGCCCACAAGGGGGACTTGTTTCCCTATCGGAACCACGAGGCTTCTTTGAGAGAAGCTCCAGTTTGTAAGAGGCTTGTAATAAAACTTGCGCCAAAATGGACGAAAAAAATTCCTCGACATATATGTGCCATGTCGTGACACCTTGCCAGGTTTCACGATTTTCGGGTGAGTTTTGCTTTTACGGGGATTTAAAAACCGAGATTCTTCTCACGAAATGCTTTCAAATAGCACATGGTTCACTCACGAAATCTGTGTGCCTACCAAGCCGTGGCCGATGCCCCCTCCCCCCTGCTGTGCGCGTGATCTGAGTCGTGTGTTCTGATTGGCCAGAACCCAAACCCCACGGATCGTATGTGTGCACCGTTGGATACTCCCACATCGAACGACAACCCTCGGCCCTTTCGACAGCACATGCAGTACATGGGTAAGCACTGTGCGCATGCGTCATGCTAGCTCATGCTTCCTTCTCTACTGCATTTTCTAAACAGGCTATCATTTCCCGCCACTCCTCTTATCGGTTTCCCGCCTCTTCTCCCATCATTTTCCCTCTACCAGTGTCAGTGCTCATTGAAGGCTAGCGGCGACACACCGGCCATGTAAATATCGCACATAGTTTCTAAAAGCACAAATGTGTGTGATAGGAGGGAGTAGGTCCCATAGGGTGACCAGCGTGAAACACATTAATGGCAAGGAGGCAATTGCTATCAGCAAGGGGCAGCTTCCCATCCGCTAGCCTAGTCGGATAGAACGTAGAAGTTAAGCGTGCTCGGGCTGGAGTAGTCCAAGGATGGGTGACCCGGTGGGAAGTTGCATATCTCAAGCTTCATTTAAATGCCATGACACGGTCATTATATATATATATATATGTATATGTATGTATGTATGTATGTATGTATGTATGTATGTATGTATGTATGTATCTCTATAGTGACCTATCATGGCAATTATATAAACCTTGGGATCCTTGTTTTGCTAATTTGTAGACTATGTTATTATTGGTTATTTTTTGCTCTAAAAAATTAAAGAATGATTGACTCGACCTGTCATGGCGATTATATAAACCTCTTTCAGGTCGCATGCAGGATATAGGGGGCAGGGTATTCTTGTCGAGCATGTCTCCCTTGTGCGGCTTATAGACGCTGCACATATCTGTGGGCTCCCCGAGTTATATATACTATCCTTTATCGACAAATAGGGGGCCCCACACAATCTATCCCTTTGACCCAACAACGAGAAGGGTTTGACCATGATGGTTTCCTATTGATACTAGTAAGGTACACGTGTGTTGCACGCATGAGATTTGGTAACCAAATTATTCAATACCACACTAGAGCATGTAAGCTTTGAGTCATATAGGCATGCTGTAGATGTTCGTTTAATTCTTATAGTTCATCTCATCCAAAACCAATTACTTTTATAAAAAAATCTATTTTAAGTTCATGGAATTGTGCATTGTAATGCATAAAGTAAAAAAAGTGACAATTCATTTAGAAAAAAATGTTTGGGCAATTAAGATATGGAAGATTCTAGAACAAATGAGAAGTGCTTGTATTTTGAGGTTTGTGCATTATGCTTAAGTTCAACCATGGAGTCTTCTAGATTGTACATGTGGCAAAATCTGGTGGAATGTATATCCACAGCCAGTAGTGCTCGGATTTGCCATCTCTGTACCATCGGATTGGCTTCATCCAATGACCAACTTTCAAAGTTATTCGCACACTATAAGGGGTATAGATGTGTGCCATGCTAGACCAAATAAAGTTTGAGCGCATCCATGGGATGACCCCCCCCCCACAGCCTCGAAGTTGGGAAACCGACATCGTACGTATTGAACCAGGCATGGAGTCGGGTACAGTGTTCGGTTTGTAATGTAGTTGGTGGCCCATCGAAGTTGTGCATTCGGGACTTAAACACATCACACACCACCGTACCCATACATATTTTCGGGACGCATGCAGTGTATACGGGGTCTTCTGATCTACCACGTCTCCCTTGTGCGGTTTTGTGATGACACGCATATCTGTGGGCTCCCCGAGTGTATATATATATATCATCTCTTTGACCGATAACGAGGGGTATGTGTTGGCCATGAATGGATTCCTCCTAGTTCGAGTTAGTGCCGGTCACCGTCACATGTCGCTCAACCCAAGCTCGAGCTCATGTGTTGTCAGGATTCCCTCCCACATGCTCGGACTGCTGGGTTCGACCTACATCGTACCCTGCATATCTCGTCCTTAACTACCTTGCCTTCATGGTTGTTGTTTGTATCGAGAGGTAGGCACCACATCTAAATTGTACATTATTCTATATTGAAAACACACATCACCCCTTCCCAACATACATCATTTTGGGCTTCATGCAAGAGGTGCTGGTCTTGTGGTCCCTCTCATGTGACTTTTATGATGGTTCAATCTATTATGCATTATGTATTTAAAGTTTTAAACATCACACCCAATATTCCTACATATATTTGGCCACTTCCAGGTGGTTCTTGACTTCTGGCCCCTCTCATCGATCTGCGACGACGTGCCCAACCGTGGGCTTGCACAGTCAAAGTTGTGCATTGGAATTTTGAACATCACAGACCACCCTTTTCACTCATATATATTTGGGCCACATGCTGGTGTGGCTGTCTTCTGACCCTCTCTAACGTTTTTTGCTGCAAAGACTCTGATGACGCTCAACAAACACGGGTACAATATCTTAACCGTGTGCGATGCAAGTGCGCTGTGAATCACGATGACTGCGCAAGCGCGAGTGAAGGTGGAGGTACTAGCTCAATCGTGTGCGATGCAAGTGCACTGTAAAATCACCATGACCGCGCAAGCGCGAGCAAAGTGTGGAGGTACTGCCTTAACCGTGTGCCATGCAAGTGCGTTGTAAAATCACCACCTGCGCAAGCTAAAGGTGGGTAAGTTTATTTGGAAATTAGGACGAACCGTGTGTGATAGACTAGCTAGCTAAAATATAAAAACAAACCACCCGCCTTGAGCATTGCAAAAATCGGCGGTTCTGCCGCTTTTCCTTATTATCATACACGCATATTGTTATTGGACCGTGCGTGAACTTGGTCACTCCTGCCCCGCATCAATTACTTTACACAAATTTTAGTAGCCACCGTACTTCAACCGTCGCCTACACTCCTCCAGCACCGACCTTATAGTAAAATTGCAGTAGCCGAGTCATTTGAACCGTTGCCCTCCCTCGTCCACCACCATATCCACCAATTGTTACTAAAATTTTCAGTAGCCGCATCGTATCCTCAAACACCCCCCTCCACAGTCCCCCCACCCGCCCCCTCCCCCCTCGAACCCTAGCTCGCGGCCACCACCGGCGCTGCTGGCGCAGCCGCCAACCCCTACCGGTCTGCCCGTTCCTCCTAGCTTAGATAATAAAGTTGAGCTTACCCAGCGATTCCCATACTGACGCCCCACTCCCCTGAGTTTTTAGATGAGGCCTACAATGTCCATCCCCGCCAGATCCACATCCCCTGCTCTAGAATGTCGCAGCCTAAGCTCGACCACGTATCTCGGGGAGCCCGACGAGCGTTCGGGCAAGAAGAGGTATATCATGGCCTCTCCGGCGGACGTTCGCGAGGTGGTGAAAGGATCGAGAAGTGAAGTCTTGAGGGGGGGAGGGGTGAATAGACTCTGAGTAAGAAAAGCTGTAGTTTTTAACTTCTTTAGGTTTAAGTAGAGTTTTAGCACAAGTTTAAACATTCACAATACATATCAAGCAAGCATGACAAGAGTATATGAGCAGCGGAAAGTAAAGCATGCAAGTTGCAAGAATATAAAGGGATGGGATTGGAGTGTGCAAACGAAATTGGAGACACAGAGATTTTGGCATGGTTCCGATAGGTGGTGCTACCGTACATCCATGTTGATGGAGACTTCAACCCATGAAGGGTAACAGTTGCGCGAGTCCACAGAGGGCTCCACCCACGAAGGGTCCACGAAGAAGCAACCTTGTCTATCCCACCATGGCCGTCGCCCACGAAGGACTTGCCTCACTCGGGTAGATCTTCACGAAGTAGGCGATCTCCTTGCCCTTACAAACTCCTTGGTTCAACTCCACAATCTTGACGGAGGCTCCCAAGTGACACCTAACCAATCTAGGAGACACCACTCTCCAAGAGGTAACAAATGGTGTGTTGATGATGAACTCCTTGCTCTTGTGCTTCAAATGATAGTCTCCCCAACACTCAACTTTCTCTCACAGGATTTGGATTTGGTGGAAAGATGATTTGAGTGGAAAGCAACTTGGGGAAGTCTAGAGATCAAGATTTATGTGGTTGGAATGGAATATCTTGACCTCAACACAAGTGTAGGTGGTCCTCTCTCAGAAAATGTATGTTGGAAGTGTAGGCATATTCTGATGGCTCTCTCTATAAATGAAGAGTGGGTGGAGGGGTATAAATAGCCTCCACACAAAATCTAATCGTTACACACAAATCACCAAACTCGGTGGGACCGAATCATACAACTCAGTCAGACCGATTTAGTTCAAAATGTGACCGTTAGGGTTTTCGGTGGGACCGATGTGCTAGGGTTAGGGTAAAGCCTTATCTCGGTTTGACCGATTACACAAACTCGGTGGGACCAATTTTGGTAATAAGCAAAACAGAGAGTTGGCCAAGCAAACTTTGTGAGACTGATTGTATGTCTCGGTGGGACTGAAATTATTGCAATAGGCAATCAGAGAGTTTGCAAGCCCATCTCGGTGAGACCAAGATCCCATCTGTGAGACCGAATTGATTAGGGTTTCTGGCGGTGGCTATGTCAAGAGAACTCAGTGGCGACGGATAGTCAATTTCGGTGGGGCCGAGTTTGACTATTGGTTTGGGACATATTTGGATATGAGAAAGTGGTTGAGGGCTTTGGAGCATATCACTAAGCATTTTGAGCAAGCAAGCCATTAAGCAACACCTCATCCCCTCTTAATAGTATTGACTTTCCTATGGACTCAATGTGATCTTGGATCACTAAAATAAAATGTAGAGTCCTGAGCTTTGAGCTTGAGCCAATCCTTTGTCCTCAGCATCTTGAAGTTGTTCCACATCCTCTAGTCCATTCCACTCCATTGTTGAACTTATCTGAAACATACTAGGTAGAAGCATTAGTCCAACAAGAGATATGTTGACATTAATTACCAAAATCACCCAGGGAGCACTTGTCCTTTCAATCTCCCCCTTTTTGGTAATTGATGACAGCATACATCAAAGCTTTAGATAAAGATATAGAGAATAGCAAGTAAAGCTTTGGAAAGACATGTAACATGCATAGGCTCCCCCTACATGTATGCAATCATGTAAATATGGAATATAGGAGCATGTGAATGCATAAGCATCACAGAGTAAGCAATGTGTTACATGTATCTTGGCTATATGCAACAGAGCAAATGATGTGAATATCAGCATGAAATCCTCATACACATGACTATGATGCATATACTTACCTTGTGGTCCTGAGTTGGCTTAGGAAGGAATGAACCTGAGTAAACAAGGTTAGATAACACAGATACACCTACTAGCCAGAGCAAACAAAAGAGACCACAAGAGTACCAAGACCGGGATGACATGTAGAGAGTGAGTACTGAGTACTCTATTGGATATAGACATGTCCCCAAAGGTAAAAATGTGCAATGAATTCAAAGGATTCCCTTCCCTTAGATGTCTTGCTCCCCCCGAATCTTGCATGGGATATTGGGAGAAGATAGGGAACAGAAAATCAGAGCAACACAAAGAAATAGAGCTAATGCAAATAATCAAATATGAACATGTCTTTCCCCTCTTAAATACATGTGACTTTTCTCCTCTGGAATACCAAGCATCTGGGGTTACTTACACTCTCCTTGAGTATGCTCTCCCCCTATAGAAATGATTAAGCTTAAGCTTTGATGTGATCTCCCTCTTAAGCTTTGATGTGATCTCTCTCTCTTCCCCTTTGACATCAATTTCCAAGAAGGGTTCTTCTGGATTTTTGTTACAAATGGGTTTGGTCCATGAGTCACAAAGCAAAGCAGCAATTCGAATGTGATGCTGGTAGAGGACAAGAATCATTGAGTGGAGCTGGAGCAAAAAGAATGCAGGAATCAAGTGGCAAGCTGTCTTTCCTGTAGTGAAATTGGTGGCACCGAGTTATGTGCTTCGGTGGCGCTGAAAGAATTCGGTTGGACCGAAGGAAACAAATAGGTGTGACCGATTCACTAGGCAATATAGATCTCACAAGGATTTGCAAGGAATTTGCTGAAAGATTTGCAATGAATTGGATGCAGGGAATGCAGAACACAAATAATCAGAGAGGAAATCTAGATGAAGTTTTTTTTGAAAGGGGAAATAAATATGCACGAGACAAACACAAGAGAACTTCATCTAGAATTGGTCGGCGACAAAGTCACCTATGTTAGAGTATATTGACTTAGGAGTCAAGTGAGGACACTTGATCATAGGTCATACTCATCGCTTAAGCTCAAAATGGGGTTTCCATTTTTTGTTTAAGCATCTTGATGTATTCACATCTTGTTGAGTTGCTTTGATCCATGACTTGGAGTAAAGCTTCTCTAAGATGGAATAACATACCTTGGGTGGTGGTGTTGATCTTGATCACGTAGTTGAACTTGTGTGGGTTTCTCAAGGTTGATGTAGCTCATCAAGAGTTGGGAGCATCACTTGGAATTTGAGTTCATCTTCCTACATGGGTTATCTTTGCAAGGAAGAGCACTTGTATATCCAAGATGACAAACATAAAACTTAATGTAGAATTTGTCAAAGGATATGTTTGAAGGCTTCGTGCTTCCTTGTCTTCAACCACCATTGTGTAGAGACTTGGTGATGTAGAAATTGCTCATGATGTGAGTGGGATGCAATCTCATAGATTTAGATTCATCCAAGTACCTACAAGGGTTAGATAGCATGCAAGGGTGCAAATATATCCAAGACATATAAATAGCATCATGAAAGAAATATCAAGGATTAGTCAAAGGCTCATGCCTTGCATGTATCCAAATGGAGTTTCTACTCCAAGTTTTAAGCATCAATGATGTTAAATTCTCCTCTCAAACGGCAAAAAACATTCTCATCAAGCGGTTTGGTGAATATATTTGCCAACTGCTTATTGGTACAAACATGCTTAAGATCAATGTCCCCTTTGGCAACATGATCTCGAATGAAATGATGACGAACTTCAATATGCTTAGTTCGAGAATGTTGCACGGGATTGTGAGCAATCTTGATAGCACTTTCATTGTCACAAAGCAATGGAACATGTTTCACATATATCCCATAATCTTTAAGAGTTTGGTCATCCAAAGTAATTGAGCGCAACATGAACCAGCGGCAATGTATTCCGCTTCGGCGGTGGATAAGGATATCGAGTTTTGTTTCTTGGAAGACCAAGACACAAGAGATCTACCAAGAAATTGACAAGTACCCGAAGTGGACTTTCTATCAACCTTGTCTCTGGCATAGTCCGAATCGGAGTAACCAACAAGATTGGAAGAAGACCTCTTAGGATACCAAATGCCAAAATTTGGTGTATGTATTAAGTATCTCACTATCCTTTTCACAGCCTTAAGATGATATTCTTTGGGGGTCGTTTGATATCTTGCACACATGCACACACTTAGCATAATATCGGGACGAGAGGAACATAGATATAACAATGAACCAATCATGGAGCGGTAAACCTTTTGATCAACCGGTTCACCGTCTTTGGACAAATCAAGATGTCCACTAGTAGGCATGGGTGTAGTCATACCTTTGCATTCTTGCATATTGAACTTCTTGAATAAGTCCTTGGTGTACTTTGTTTGAGAGACAAAGGTACCTTCCTTAGTTTGTTTGATTTGCAAACCAAGAAAGAATTTGAGTTCACTCATCATAGACATCTCAAACTTCTCCGACATTAGCTTTCCAAACTTCTCACTAAAACGAGGGTTAGTCGAACCAAATATAATATCATCAACATAAATTTGGCACACAAATAGTTCTCCATTAACCCTTTAGTAAAAAGAGTAGAATCTATTTTTCCAATTTCAAAGCCTTTTTCAATAAGGAACTTGGTCAAGCATTTATACCATGCTCTAGGAGCTTGTTTAAGACCATGAAGAGCTTTGTGAAGTTTGTAAACATGATCAGGTTTCTTAGGATTGATGAAGCCGGGAGGTTGTTTAACATAAACCTCCTCCTCGATTTCACCATTTAGAAAAGCACTTTTAATGTCCATTTGGTATAAGGTGATATCATGGTGATTAGCATAGGCAAGCAAGATGCGGATGGACTCAAGTCTAGCAACGGGGGCATATGTCTCACCGTAGTCCATACCTTCGACTTGAGTATAGCCTTGGGCAATGAGACGAGCTTTGTTGCGGACGACTTGACCATCTTCGTCTTGCTTGTTGCGAAACACCCATTTGGTACCGATGATGTTGTGGTTGTTGTCGGGCTTCTCGACCAATGTCCACACTTGGTTTCTCTCAAAGTTGTGTGGCCCTTCATGCATGGCGTTTATCCAATCCGGATCTTCCAATGCTTCTTCAACCTTCATAGGTTCAATGCTAGAGATGAATGAGTAATGTTCACAAAAATTAGCCAAATGAGTTTTAGAGCGAGTGATTCTCCTGGTTTGGATATCATTGTAGATTTGCTCGACGGGATGGTCTTTGGCGACTCTTGCTCGAACTCATGGGAGCTTTTACCTGGCTCGGGGTGGAACATCCTCATCATCTTGTTCTTCTTCTTGGCCTTCTTCATTGTAGACATTGTCGTTTTATTGTCCTGGTGGAGAAGGAGGTTGTTGATCTTCATCTTGGTGTACTTCCTCGTTTTCTTCGTCTTGGTGTGTCCCACTTGTGGATGCTTCCGTATCAACTCTTGGTTCACCTTGTCGTGAGGTGGAAGCTTCCACTTGGACGGACGAGGTACTCTCCTTCACCTCCATTGGACAAATCTTACCAATAGACAAGTCTTGGATTGCTTTCGAAGGGTCTTTGTCTCCTACATAAATAGGCAATTGCTCTACTTGTGAGCCGTTAGATTCATCAAACTTCACATCTACCGTCTCTTCAACCTTTCGGGTGAAATTGTTGTAGACACGGTAAGTGTGAGAGTTTGAGCCATAACCAAGTAGGAAACCTTCATGAGATTTAGGAGCAAATTTAGAACGACGATTCTTATCAAGAATGTAGCACTTTGAGCCGAATACTCGAAAGTATCCAACTTGGGGTTTGTTACCGGTGAGGAGCTCGTATGCCATCTTGCCGAGTAGCTTGTGAAGATACAAGCGATTTGTTGCATGACAAGCCATCTCAACCGCTTCCGCCCAAAAGTGTTTTGGAGTCTTGTACTCATCAAGCATCGTTCTTCCTATCTCAATAAGAGTCCGGTTCTTCCTCTCAACAACTCCATTTTGTTGAGGTGTGTACATAGCCGAGAACTCGTGTGAAATCCCCTCTTCATCAAGAAAGGTGTCCACATTTGCGTTCTTGAACTCCGTTCCATTGTCACTTCGAACCTTCTTGATCTTCACGTCAAATTGATGTTGGGCCTTCCTAGCGAAGTTTTTGAAGATCTTTTGGACCTGTGATTTATCATCAAGGAAGAACACCCACGTAAATATTGAAAAATCATCGACTATGACTAGACCAGATGAGTTACCACAGAGACTCTTGTAGGCATTGGGACCAAAGAGATCAATGTGAAGTAGCTCGAGCGGCCTTCTCGTGGTCATGATGTTCTTCACGGGGTGACTCCCTCCAACTTGTTTTCCTGCTTGACAAGCACTACAAAGTCTATCCTTGTCAAATATAACATCGTTTACTCCAAGGATATGATCACCTTTAATAAGCTTATCTAGATTTCGCATGCCCACATGACCTAGCCTTCTAGGCCACAGCCAGCCTTTAGAGGATTTAGCAATTAAGCAAGTTCTAGGTTGAGCCTTTTTAGTGAAATGAACAATGTAAAGATCACCTCTACGTATACTGGTAAAGACCATTTTATGATTATCTCTTCGAAACACTTGGCAATCTACTTCAGTAAATAGGACATTGAAACCAAAGTCGGCAAGTCTAGATATGGAAAGTAAATTGTAGCCAAGAGATTCAACGAGCATAACATTTTGTATGGAGCTATCATGTGAGATGGCCACTTTACCAAGGCCAACCACCTTACCGTTTGAGTTATCACCAAAAGTGACATACTTTCGAGGGCCGTCGTTTTCAGCAAGCTCACGAAACATATCTTTGTCTCCGGTCATGTGATCAGTACATCCACTATCAAGGAGCCATTCCTTTCCTCCAGCCATGTAGCCACGAAGATTAGCCATAAGACCAAAGTGTCTCATCGCATCATCAAGATCATGGTCACTATCATCATCCTCATCATAGTATCCATGTTCAACATCATCATGTGATGGATCAACTCCAGAGAGGGTAATTCATTAGAAGTATGACCGTAACAATGTTCATCTCTATGGATTCTAATGACTTCGGAAATGATATTGCTAATGATTCCAACATCTCCTTTGGCACTCGTAAGATTTGTAAGCTCAAATAATCAATCACCAAATGTGGGATCATTGGAACTCATCTTACTCAAGGCAATAGACTTATGGATAATCTCATCTAGATTTTTTAAGGAATAGTTTGGGAATCATTCCTCAAGGAATCTCCATATGGTGTAGGCACAATCAAGAGCAGGCAAGCTATTAAGCAAGTTTCTAGGAAAACCTCTAGTGATTAAATTGACCGTTCTAAGATTACGGATCATGTCAATATACTCATCAAGGGTAGGTTGCAAAGGTTCAACAATGCGAGCACAAGGAGTAGTAATGTACTTGGTCAAATGATATTCATTGAAAATCTCAAGCATCTCATTTTTCCACTCATGAAAGAACTCTCCATCAAGAATAGGAATTCTACGTCTAAGACTCCCCAACGTAGACTCATCCATCTTCCTCCAATGGTGATTAAATCAAAGCAATGGAGACTAAAGCTCTAACACCAATTGAAAGGATCGAGAAGTGAAGTCTAGAGGGGGGTGAATAGACTCTAAGTAAGAAAAGTTGCAGTTTTTAACTTCTTTAGGTTTAAGTAGAGTTTTAGCACAAGTTTAAACATTCACAATACATATCAAGCAAGCATGACAAGAGTATATGAGCAGCGGAAAGTAAAGCATGCAAGTTGCAAGAATATAAAGGGATGGGATTGGAGTGTGCGAACGAAATTGGAGACACGGAGATTTTGGCGTGGTTCCGTTAGGTGGTGCTATCGTACATCCACGTTGATGGAGACTTCAACCCACGAAGGGTAAAGGTTGAGCGAGTCCACGGAGGGCTCCACCCACGAAGGATCCACGAAGAAGCAACCTTGTCTCTCCCACCATGGCCGTCGCCCACGAAGGACTTGCCTCACTCGGTTAGATCTTCACGAAGTAGGCGATAACCTTGCCCTTACAAACTCCTTGGTTCAACTCCACAATCTTGATGGAGGCTCCCAAGTGACACCTAACCAATCTAGGAGACACCACTCTCCAAGAGGTAACAAATGGTGTGTTGATGATGAACTCCTTGCTCTTGTGCTTCAAATGATAGTCTCCCCAACACTCAACTTTCTCTCACAGGATTTGGATTTGGTGGAAAAATGATTTGAGTGGAAAGAAACTTGGGGAAGGCTAGAGATCAAGATTTATGTTGTTGGAATGGAATATCTTGATCTCAACACAAGTGTAGGTAGTTCTCTCTTAGAAAATATATGTTGGAAGTGTAGGCATATTCTGATGGCTCTCTCTATAAATGAAGAGTGGGTGGAGGGGTATAAATAGCCTCCACACAAAATCTAACTGTTACACACAAATCACCAAACTTGGTGGGACCGAATCAAACAACTCGGTCAGACCGAGTTACTTTAAAATGTGACCGTTAGGGTTTTCGGTGGGACCTATATAATCGACTCGGTGGGAGCAATGTGCTAGGGTTAGGGTAAAGCCTTATCTCGGTTTGACCGATTACACAAACTCGGTGGGACCGATTTGGGTAATAAGCAAAACAGAGAGTTGGCCAAGCAAACTCGGTGGAACTGATTGTATGTCTTGGTGGGACCGAATTTATTGCAACAGGCAATCAGAGAGTTTGCAAGCCCATCTCGGTGAGACCGAGATCCCATCGGTGAGACCGAATTGATTAGGGTTTCTGGCAGTGGTTATGTCTAGAGAACTCGGTGGTGCCGGATAGACAATTTTGGTGGGGCCGAGTTTGACTATTGGTTTGGGACATATTTGGATATGAGAAAGTGGTTGAGGGCTTTGGAGCATATCACTAAGCATTTTGAGAAAGCAAGCCATTAAGCAACACCTCATCCCCTCTAAATAGTATTGGCTTTCCTATGGACTCAATGTGATCTTGGATCACTAAAATAAAATGTAGAGTCCTGAGCTTTGAGCTTGAGCCAATCATTTGTCCTCGACATCTTGAAGGGGTTCCACATCCTCTAGTCCATGCCACTCCACTGTTGAACTTATCTGAAACATACTAGGTAGAAGCATTAGTCCAACAAGAGATTTGTGGACATTAATTACCAAAATCACCCTGGGAGCACTTGTGCTTTCAGGTGGCCTCCGTTTGCCCCGACCTATTGATATGTCTCCGTCGTATCTATAATTTTTGATTGTTCCATGCCAATATTCTACAACTTTCATATACTTTTGGCAACTTTTTATACTATTTTTGGGACTAACATATTGATCTAATGCCCAGTGCCAGTTCTTGTTTGTTGCATGTTTTTTTGTTTCACAGAAAATCCATATCAAACAGAGTTCAAACGGGATAAAAACGGATGGAGATTTTTTTGGAATAATGTGATTTTTGGGAAGTGAAATCAACGCGAGATGATGCTTGAGGGGCCCATGGGGCAGGGGGCGCGCCCCTGACCCTCGTGGCCACCCCGTAAGGCGGTTGATGCCCTTCTTTCTCCACAAGAAAGCTAATATCCGGATAGAGATCGTGTTAAAATTTTAGCCCAATCGGAGTTATGGATCTCCGGAAATATAGGAAACGGTAAAAGGGTAGAATCTGAGAACGCAGAAACAGAGAGAGACAGAGAGACAGATCCAATCTCGGAGGGGCTCTCGCCCCTCCCATTCCATGGAGACCAAGGACCAGAGGGGAAACCTGTCGGTGTCAAAACCGGTGGATCTCGGGTAGGGGGTCCCGAACTGTGCATCTAAGGCGGATGGTAATAGGAGGCAGGGGACACGATGTTTACCCAGGTTCGGGCCCTCTCGATGGAGGTAATACCCTTCGTCCTGCTTGATTGATCTTGATGATATGAGTATTACACGAGTTGATCTACCACGAGATCGTAGAGGCTAAACCCTAGAAGCTAGCCTATGGTATGATTGTTTCTTGTCCTACGGACTAAGCCTCCGGTTTATATACACACCGGAGGGGGCTAGGGTTACACAAAGTCGGTTACAAGGGACGGGATCTACATATCTGTATTGCCAAGATTGCCTTCCACGCCAAGGAGAGTGCCATCCGGACACGGGACGGAGTCTTTAATCTTGTATCTTCATAGTCCAACAGTCCGGCCAAAGGATATAATCTGGCTGTCCGGAGACCCCCTAATCCAGGACTCCCTCAGTAGCCCCTGAACCAGGCTTCAATGACGATGAGTACGGCGCGCAGATTCGTCTTCGGCATTGCAAGGCGGGTTCCTCCTCCGAATACTCCATAGAAGATTTTGAACACAAGGATAGTGTCCGGCTCTGCAAAACAAGTTCCACATACCACCGTAGAGAGAATAATATTTCCACAAATCTAATCTGCTAACATGTTTAGCAACATGACATCATGCCATGGCCCGGTCTTTATTCGAACCGTTTTTCTCAACCAGCACTGCACATATCGTGAGGCGGTTTTCCTGACACGTCATGTCAAAGCAGAGATCGTGTCTCCCTTATTACGGGATTCTCATCAATATGGACGTGGGTAACCCAATCGTGCCTGTTGGTATGACTCCCCGATTTTAGGCAAGTCCCAAACGGCCACGAGGAGGACGCTTGATATTCACCCTCTTTATAAAGAGGCCAAGGCCTGTGCTTTTTTCCCTCTCGTGCTCAATCGAATCCTTCCCCCGCCTCGATTTCCAACACCCAAGGCTCAGGTCAGGCGCTTCGGACCGTCAACCATGTCCGGATCCAACCACCAAGGTCGGTGGATGCCTTCCTCCGTCACAGAGGAGGACATCAAGAAGCTGAGAGAGGACAGGTATCTGACCGCCGAAATCTCGCACAGGCTGCCTGCCCGAGGGCAGGTCATCCCCACTCCCGAACCCAACGAGAGTGTTGTGTTCATCTCTCACTTCCTCCGAGGGCTAGGCCTCACACTAGATCCCTTTGTTAGGAGGCTCATGTTCTATTATGGGCTGGATTTCCATGATCTGGCCCCGGATTCCCTCCTTCACATCTCGTCGTTTATCGTCGTGTGTGAGGCCTTCCTCCTCATTACCCCACACTTCGGCCTGTGGCTCAAGACTTTCAATGTGAAGCCGAAGATGATCGAGGGGCGACACGCAGAGTGCGGAGGTGGTGTAATAAGAAAAAGCGCTGATGTTCCATGGCCAGAGGGTTCCTTCCCAGGGTGTCCAGTTTATGGCAACGGGAGTGGTTTTATATCACAGCTCCCCGAAGTGCCAAGTGGGTAGCTGCCCCTGCCTTTCGCTCGGGCCCCCACCAAAACTGACATCATGGATCAACAAGGGGATAAACTGGGGGCCAGTAAATGATGTGCCGATATTGCAGAGTCGCATCCAAGATCTCCTTGAGAGAGATGTCAGCCTGGTCATGGTAATGCAAGTCATGCTAGTTCGTCGAGTCCAGCCTTGCAAACGTCGACCTCTCCATATGTGGGAATTCAACTCGGAAGGACCGCGAACTATTCAGCACTTTCCTAGCATGACGCTCGAAGAGATGTACAAATTGTTCTTCGGACCCCAAATAGAGTGACCGGACACCACCGAGGATGCGGGTCTGAGCTATAATCGCCCCGATACCCAACTAAGTAATCCCATGGCCGAACACGCTCTCTTTTTATTTATCATAACATCATTATGAAAAGTCTCTCTTTGACCAGGACTGGATAACAAAGGCGAAGATGATCAGGTGTTCGGCCCCCCTTCCTAAAGGCTCGGCCAATCCAGTACTAGCCAGAATGCTCGAGCCGGCGCCTTATCAGGCGCCCTCAGGGGAAGATAAAGGGGGGAATAAAGAGGCTGAAAGCGGGCCTCACTCACTATTCGTCCAAACCGGGGGAGTTAGCGCCCCCGCGAAGGAGGATAGCCAGGGAGAAGAATTTGAAATTCCCTCTCCCCAAGGAAGGAAGAGGACCACCTCGGAAGACCCGGAAACGAAGGTTTCCAAATGGGGGAAGAAATCTCCGCCAGAGGGTCCTGCCTCGGAGGGTACTCTTGCCACACAGTGTCCCAAGGGGATCAGCCCTCTACCTAGCTGTAAGTAAACAAAAAGTACTTAATAGTAAAAATATCTTACATTACTTCTGAAGATAATAACCGAAGCATATATCTTGCAGTTCGGATTGTTACCCTTCTCGATAGAGTTCGTCTTTAGGGGATCTTCTTCTGGAGATGACGGAGAGAGAAACACCTCCCCCTGCCACCCCGCCTCATGAGGCGGGCGACCCTGAAGTGTCGTCGCGGAGGGTTTCTCTTGATCCGCCAAGGCCAGAGGGTAATCCTTTGGCCACCCGAAGTACCCAGTATTCGGCTCCCAAAGAGAGCAACAAAAAGAGTCCAGAACCGTACAGTGTGCGGTCGGACGCACTGAAGGATCTTCTGGAGCAAGCGGCGATCTCAGAAGCGCATCGTACGCTAATGGGTACGGTGATTGAAAGGATTTCATCCACCAAAAGCGGGTTGCATGAAGCTTTTATGAGTCTGCTGAAAGGCTTTGAGGTACGTGAAATAGTGTATGTTTTTGACAGTACCGCACACGTTAGGTGTGCCCTATGCAGATAGTAGCCCCTAAGACGCTGGTTGCCGTCGAGAACAGCGGCAAACAGAGGATCATAGTCCCGGTTAATAATCAGACCGCCTTCATGTGCAGGCGGCTGAAGGTCCGGTGGCTAGCTGGACTGATGAGTTTGCCGAGCTAAAGAGGCAACTTGATGCGGCAGACACTGACATCGTGCTTGTCAACAAGCGGCTTGACGAGGCACAGGGTATGTGATTTCTCCGGTGATCAACATATAGTAAGAGGAGCATGATGCCAGTATCTTTAACATGTTGTGACTGCAGATCGAGCTCCCACCGTGGAGACCCTTCGGGCGGAACTTGCCCGAGCCAAGGAACAACCAAAAAATAGTGATGCGGCTGCTCTAAAGGCTGTCGAAGAGCTAAGGGCCGAACAGGCCGTGCATTGCCAAAGCAAGGAAAGAATAGCCAAGATGGCCGTTGAGTTGAAAGATCTTGCTGAACGTTACCAGCTTCTTGAAAAAGAAAGCCGAGCAAAGGTCATGGACCTGGAGAAGGCCATGGTAGCAGCCAAGGAAGCCCGCTCAAAAATCAGAGCAACGAAGGAGGAGCTGCGTCAAGCTGGAGATATCGCGGCTGGGAAGCCCTTTTTGTTGCGGACTAAGTTCGGAGATACGAAGTATGCCCCTCTTGATCAACTATGGAGTTCTACAGATGCATACGTGGATTTGGCAGCAAGTGCTGCTGATGCGGCGGAGTACTTCAAGGATAAAAAAGATCGTGAAGTGGAAAAGTTGTTCTGGTCACAGTTCCATGCTCCAGTGCGTCCGCTGCTGTTGAATGAGCGAATGGCCGAGTGGGCCGAGCTCCATAGGTTGTCCGGACTTACCATGAGGTCTGTTGTGGATCATCTGTGGCCTGAAGGGCCAAGGCCGAATAGTTACTTTAGTTTAGTGCAACAATTCCTTGGTGCTGTGCCGCACATCGACGCTATGACGAGGTCGGCGTGCATAGAGGGTGCGCGGATGGCACTTGCCCGTGTCAAGACATACTGGGCAGAGATGGAGGCCACCACTATTGCAACACAGGGTTCGGCCGTGGGCCGAGTAGCTGCCGATCACCACTTTGAAGAAGTCCTTGAAGGCGCTCGTTCGATAGAGGCTCAGTGCTCGAAGAATATTATGTTCTAGTGACATGTATTCCCATTGTAAAAATAGTGTTTTATTGAATTATAAAGGATGTGTTTATACTTTTGCCTGAAAATATTATGATGTCTCATGTGCGGCCGTTTATGTATATATGAATATGACCTGAAAGTTTGCCGTCGTCGGCTTCAGCCCCCACGCATATGATGCGGGGGTGTTCACAAAAAACGCATATTCAAACTTGATGCAACGTCTTGGTCCATAAAGGAGGTGGTAGCGCAGCGAACGAGGCAATCGGACGATATTGCTTTAACACTTTCACTTAGCCATAGGAGTTTGACGGCGGGACTACTAGATAGCCCCTGGTACCTCCACGCTTATCCGAATACGGGGCGTGTACGTACATGACCGGGGAATGGCCCTTCGTTAATGCGGAGGAATCCCGAAGATTCCGCTAAGTCATCAAGTGGTTGACCAGTCTCGCGCTTTAGCATGACAGTCAGTTTTCGGCTTTCTCTACTGAGGTGCTCATCCGGATGAACCAGGGTGCAATCGCAGTAGTTCTCCCAATGCTACCTTAGCCGATATAGCGGAACGTAAGGTACCAAAACATGGAAGCCGGGCAAACTCAACATTTGACCAAAGACATGATTCGGAGTTGATGCATATAAGGCCAAACTCGTGACGCCGAACACTCCCTAAGGTATTCGGTCTTTATAACATATGCCGGGCTGAACAATGCCCTTAATAATAAACCCCGAGTGTCCAAGTATGTGCAATATCCTGACATGGCCACATGCCAATAATGTCAGCATCATTCTCGGTTGTATTGAGTATCTGGAGGATGTGAACAAAAAGAGACAGTAAAAAAGGTTTACCCAGGGTCTTAATCTGAAAAGAAACCTTTGAGCAGGTCCCTGCTGCACGTCTGCGCCCGTGTCTCCATTGTGCCGTGTCTTGGATGGGTGTAGCACGATTGCCATCTGTAAAAGAGAAGAATTTAGGTGAAAGTTGCCATGCCAGAAAATTGGTTATTATCAATAAACCATTAAAATTCAAGATAAGTCAAGTTGAGCCGAACTAGCCCTGATTACATGCGGGAAGCCCCTGGTACCATCTATGAGGGTTTAACCATCAAACCAATCTCATGTATATGTAGTGATGCACCGGACTCGTCTAACCGTGTCCGTGGTCTGGACGACCTGACATTTTTTCTGGTTGGTGAGGCCGTCTAGTGCTCGGGTGTTAAAGCCGCCGCACATTCTTTCGCGCGTAGAGAACGCTCAATATTTCCACTAACTGTGATGGTGCCACATGGACCGGGAATCTTAAGCTTGAGAGAAGCGTAATGCGGTACTGCATAAAAACGAGCGAAAGCCGCTCTTCCAAGTAGTGCTTGATAGCCACTTCATAATGGAGCGATGTAGAAAGTTAACTTTTTGCTTAGGAAGTTGTCGGGAGAACCGAATACAACCTCTAGTAATAGAGAGCCCGTACAGCGGGCCTCTAGGCCTGGTATTACTCCCTTGAAGGTAGTATTACTGTGGCTTATTTTTGTCGGGTCTATCCCCATTTTGCGGACTGTGTCCTGATATATCAGATTTAGACCACTGCCACCGTCCATAAGGACTCGTGTGAGATGGTATCCGTTTATTATTGGGTCTAACAACAAGGCAGCCAATCCTTCATGCCGGATGCTTGTCACGTGATCCCCGTGATTAAAAGTGATCGGGCGGGCAAACCAGGGGTTGAACTTAGGGGTGACGGGCTCTATGGCGCGTGTGTCGCGGAGTGCATGTTTGCTTCTCTTCGTCACATGGATCATGTTTACTGTTTTAACCTCTGGTGGGAATTTTTTATGTCCTCCGGTGCTTTGCTGGCGAGGTTCATCCTCGTCTTCGCTTGGTGTCTCCTCCCCCTTGTGTTTGGCGTTTAGCTTACCGGCCTGCTTGAAGACCCAGCATTCTCTGTGGGTGTGATTTGCAGGTTTATCGGGGGTGCCATGAATCTGACATAGTTTGTCGAGAATCTTGTTTAGTCTAGACGGTCCATCTCTGCTACCTTTGAAAGGCTTTTTCCGCTGACCTGGTCGAGAGCCCCTGAATCCGGCGTTGACCACCGTATTATCTGGGCTGTCTTCTTTATTTCGACACTTGTTTTTACTGCGTCGTGGTTTTCCATTGCCATCCCTGACTTCAGATGTGCTTGGGTCGCTGGTGCTACTGCGGGCTAACCAGCTATCTTCGCCCACGCAAAAGCGGGTGATGAGGCTTGTCAGGGTTGCCATTGTTCTCGGTTTTTCTTGGCTGAGGTGTGTGGCGAGCCATTCGTCTCGGACGCTGTGTTTGAAATCTGCTAAGGCTTCGGTGTCCGGACAGTCGACGATTTGGTTCTTCTTAGTGAGAAACCTGTTCCAAAGCTTTCGGGCTGACTCTCCGGGCTGTTGAATTATATGACTTAAATCGTCTCCATTCGGAGGTCGGACATAAGTCCCTTGAAATTTAACCCAAAAAGCGTCCTCGAGCTCCTCCCAACTTCCAATTGAGTTTTCGGGGAGGCTTTTCAGCCAGTGCCGAGCTGGTCCTTTAAGCTTGAGGGGCAAGTACTTGATGGCATGGACATCGTCTCCGCGAGCCATATGGATATGGAGGATGAAGTCCTCAATCCAGACCCCAGGGTCTATGGTCTCGTCGGACGCCTCTATGTTCACTGGTTTGAATCCTTCTGGGAATTCATGGTCCAACACCTCATCGCTGAAACATAGGGGGTGTGCGGCACCCCTGTATTTGGATGTATCATGGCGTTCAGACGGTTGTAGTATTCGCTTTTGATTTTGTGCCGGAGCATGCTTTCTAGATCCATAGATGGATCTGGTCATACTGGATTTTTGGCGCAAGTCCTCACGTAGATCGTGTGTTGACTTATGTGCGACCTCGTTAGCCGCTCTATCACGATCAGAAGGTGGTTGATCCGGCCGGTTGGCCGTTTTATTTTTCGGCTGTATGGGGTCTAAGGCCTCATCGTCGAATTCGGGTAATAGCTTGCGCTTTGGATATCTCTTTGTGTGGTAACCTCCACCATACTTTTCTTCGTTGTCGAGCACTTTGTTCCACCTGTTGTTGAGCGTATTTTGTTCGGCCTTAAGCCTTTGCTTCTGCTTCTTCAAACTCCTCGCTGTGGCAATAAGCCTTCTGCAGAGGTTCTCTTGCTCCAAGTGCATTTTCGGGATGATGTGTGCATCTTCGTCCGGACTGTTTTCCTCCCCAGAGGGGGTTTGATGAGGTTTATCCTCAGCGTCGCCATGTTCAGACGTCGGATCTGTACTATGTTCGCCAATTGCAGCTTCATCATGCTCTGCCGCCGGGGCAATGTGGTCGTCGCTTCCTCTGGAGTCGACTGGAGTGTTATTTTCTCTTGCGCTGTTATCGCTGTTTTTGCCAAGGCGGTATTTGGAGCGGCGCCTACGCCGATGCTTTGTTTGCTTCTTGGAGGGGTCATCCTCCGATGTCTCCTCCTGTTCCTCGTCATCGTTTTCTTTGGGTGTATCCACCATGTATATGTCATGTGATGAAGAGGCTATCCAGTGCCCTGTGGGCACTAGTTCCTGTTCCTCTCCTGCATCGTCGTCCTTGCTGTTGATGTTTGCGGAGTCGAAATCGAGCATGTCGGTTAAATCATCGACAGAGGCTACTAAGTGGGTGGTAGGTGGGCAGCGAATTTTTTCGTCGTCCGCATCCCATTCTAGCCGGACATAGTTCGGCCAAGGATCTCCTGACAAGGAGAGAGACCTTAATGAATTTAGCATGTCGTCGAAAGGTGAGTGCTGAACGATATCCGCGGAGGTGAACTCCATGATCGGCGCCTAATCGGATTCGATAGGCACGGATGCAGGCGGCTCGGAGTCCGTGGCCGGAGACGAATCCAGTAGTTCGGCAACACGGCTCTCGTAAGGGGTGAAGTCAGTATCTGGCTCCATCACCACTGAGAGTGCGGCCTCCGTGGTGGGGTCTATCCCTCCATCCTCGTATGGCGCAATTTTCTACGGATTGAAGGCCAGAGTAGTTGTAGGTGTGATCTCCCGAACACTGTCCGACGGCAGAGCTAAATCATGCTCGTCGTGATTATGCGGCGCACCTAACATGGGCTCGAATCCGTCAAAGATCAAGTCTCCGCGGATGTCGGCAGTGTAATTTAGGTTTCCGAACCTGACCTGATGGCCAGGGGCGTAGCTCTCGATCTGCTCCAGATGGCCGAGCGAGTTGGCCAGCAGTTCGATGCCGCCGAATATGAAGATCTGGCCGGGGAGGAAAACCTCACCCGGGACCGCATCATTACCGACAATCGAAGGAGCCATCAAGCCTTACGGTGACGGCACAATGGAACTATCAATGATAGCACCAATGTCGGTGTCAAAACCGGCGGATCTCGGGTAGGGGGTCCCGAACTGTCCGTCTAAGGCGGATGGTAACAGGAGGCAGGGGACATGATGTTTACCCAGGTTCGGGCCCTCTCGATGGAGGTAATACCCTACGTCCTGCTTGATTGATCTTGATGGTATGAGTATTACAAGAGTTGATCTACCACGAGATCGTAGAGGCTAAACCCTAGAAGCTAGCCTATGGTATGATTGTTTCTTGTCCTACGAACTAAACTCTCCGGTTTATATAGACACCGGAGGGGGCTAGGGTTACACAAAGTTGGTTACAAGGGAGGAGATCTACATATCCGTATTGCCAAGGTTGCCTTCCATGCCAAGGAGAGTCCCATCCAGACATGGGACGAAGTCTTTAATCTTGTATCTTCATAGTCCAACAGTCCGGCCAAAGGATATAGTCTGGCTGTTCGGAGACCCCCTAATCCAGGACTCCCTCAAAACCATTCTCCCATCTAGGGAGGAGGTCAAGGAAGAAGAAGAAGGAGGGGGGCTCTCTCCCCTCGCTTCCGGTGGCAGCGGAGTGCCACCGGGGGCCATCATCATCACCGCAATCTTCACCAACAACTTCACCGCCATCATCACCAACTCTTCCCCCTCTATGCAGCGGTGTAACCTCTCTCTTACCCACTGTAATCTCTACTTAAACATGGTGCTCAACGCTATATATTATTTCCCAATGATGTATGGCTATCGTATGATGTTTGAGTAGATCCGTTTTGTCCTATGGGCTATTTGATGATCAAGATTGGCTTGAGTTGCATGTTTTATTATTGGTTCTATCCTATGGTGCTCTACATGTCGCGCAAGCATGAGGGATCCCCGCTGTAGGGTGTTGCAATATGTTCATGATTCGCCTATAGTGGGTTGCGTGAGTGACTAAAACACAAACCCGACTAAGGGGGTTGTTGCGTATGGGATAAAGAGGACTTGATACTTTAATGCTATGGTTGGGTTTTACCTTAATGATCTTTAGTAGTTGCGGATGCTTGCTAGAGTTCCAATCATAAGTGCATATGATCCAAGTAGAGAAAGTATGTTAGCTTATGCCTCTCCCTCAAATAAAATTGCAATAATGATTACCGGTCTAGTTATCGATTGCCTAGGGACAAATAACTTTCTCATAACAAAAAGCTCTTTACTAAAACTAACTTAGTTGCGTATTTATCTAAGCAGCCCCTACTTTTTATTTACGTAATCTTTATTATCTTGCAAACCTATCCAAAAACACCTACAAAGTACATCTAGTTTCATACTTGTTCTAGGTAAAGCGAACATCAAGCGTGCGTAGAGTTGTATCGGTGGTCGATAGAACTTGAGGGAATATTTGTTCTGCCTTTAGCTCCTCGTTGGGTTCGACACTCTTACTTATCGAAAAATTTTGTGATCCCCTATACTTGTGGGTTATCAAGACCTTTTTTTGGCGCTGTTGCCGGGGAGCAATAGCGTGGGGTGAATATTCTTGTGTGTGCTTGTTTGCTTTATCACTAAGTCATTTTTATTTGCTGTTCTTAGTTGTTTTCTATCTTTAGTTATGGGTAGGAAATGCAAAATACCGAAAATATTAGTTGTACCTACTAAACCAATGGTTGAAGAACCACTCAAAATCTATCACACTGCTGAAGCTTATTACTTGGATCATCTTTGATCCCTTTGTGCTCGTGCTGAAACCCCAAGTAGCTTAGTTGAGGGAAAATCTTTATATGAGCATGCTTGTTATGTGCGACACCGAATATCTGAAAAAGGGAAAATTTTACTGGGTCAAATTCATCGTTTGCAATGCTATGCTTGGAATTTATGCGAAATATATATATTACTTGTTGTTCTGTGTGAGTTCAATGATAATGGAATCGTATCTTCGTATGCTAAGGGTGTTTATAGTTACTATGATGTTCAACAAATTGAAGAATTTGTTGCTTTTAAGGGTCCTTATGAAATTGCTTCTTTGATTGAAATGTATGATGCTACTCTTTACAAATCTGAAAATTTTGACATACTTAAATATTACTATGATAATTATGCTTCTAATGCCTATGTTGAACCATATATTGAGGACTACCCCGCTGTCCAAGAAGAGACTAATATTTTGCAGGAGTTTATGGAAGAAGAAATTGATGAAACTATGAGCTCATTGGATGAAAAAGATGAGGAGGAGAGCGAAGAACAAAAGGAGGAAGAGTGGATTATCTACCCGTGCCCACCTTCTAATGAGAGTAACTCTTCAACTCATACATTGTTTAATTTCCCTTTGTGCTTACCGAAGGATGATTGCTATGATGATTGTTATGATCCGGTTGATTCTCTTGAAATATCCCTTTTTGATGATGCTTGCTATGCTTGTGGCCAAGATGCCAATATGAATTATTCTTATGGAGATTAACTTGCTATAGTTCCTTATGTTAAACATGAAATTGTTGCTATTGCACCCACACATGATAGTCCTATTATCTTTTTGAATTCTCCCGACTACACTATATCGGAGAAGTTTGCACTTATTAAGGATTATATTGACCGGTTGCGTTTTACCGTTACACATGATGATTTTGATGAATATAATATGCATGTTCTTGCTGCTCCTACTTGCAATTATTATGAGAGAGGAACTATATCTCCACCTCTCTATGTTTCCCACATGATAAAATTGCAAGAAACTGTTTATACTATGCATTGGCCTTTACTATGTGTGCATGAATTGTTCTTTTATGACATGCCGATGCATAGGAAGAGAGTTAGACTTTTTTGTTGCATGATATATGTTACTTTGTGCTCACCACTAAATTATAAATCATTGTTAATTAAAATTGGCTTTGATATACCTTGGGATCCGGGTGGATTCACTACTTGAGCACTATATGCCTAGCTTAATGGCTTTAAAGAAAGCGCTGCCAGGGAGACAACCCGGAAGTTTTAGAGAGTCATTTATTTCTGTTGAGTGCTTTTATATAGTTTAAAAACAACAAAAATAACAAGGGGAACCCAAAACTTTTTCAAAAAGGAAACTGAAAGTGAGAAAGACAAGCATTGTTGAAGTGGGAGAGCTCCTTGAACTTTGTTCATGCTCACGGCAACTTTGTGAATCTTGATTACAGAAACTTTTCAAAAAAATAACTATCCCCTTGTATAATTCCATTGTATTATAAAAATAATGTGCCAAGGTTTGCCTTTAGGATGTTTACATTTGCTTGATGGTTTGTACGGTGTAGGACAGAAACTTTGGCTGTAGTGCGCGATTTTGCATTTTTAGCTGGAACATCAAATGGTTATGATTCTTTTTGCACTGTCTTTATATACAATTTTTTTATTTGTTTCTAATTTTGGCAGAATTTTGCAAGTATCAGAAGTATGGTGAATGTTCAGATTATTACAGACTGTTCTGTTTTAGACAGATTCTGTTTTTGATGCATAGTTTGCTTGTTTTGATGAAACTATCAATTTATATCAGTGGATTAAGCCATGAAAAAGTTATATTACAGTAGACACAATGAAAAAACAAAATATGAATTGGTTTGCAACAGTACTTAGAGTAGTGATTTGCTTCTTTATACTAACAGATCTTATCGAGTTTTCTGTTGAAGTTTTGTGTGGATGAAGTGTTCGATGATCGATAAGGTCTCGATGTGAGAAGAATGAAGAGAGGCAAGAGCTCAAGCTTGGGGATGCCTGAGGAACCCCAAGTAAATATTCAAGGATACTCAAGCGTCTAAGCTTGGGGATGCCCCGGAAGACACCCCCTCTTTCTTCAACAAGTATCGGTATGTTTTCAGATTCGTTTCGTTCATGCGATATGTGCAATCTTGGAGCGTCTTTTGCATTTATTTTTCATTTTTCTTTTATGCACCATGCTGGTATGAGATAGTCCTTGGTTGATCTATAGAATCCTCTATGAACTTCACTTATATCTTTTGAGTATGGCTTTATAGAATGCTTCATGTGCTTCACTTATATCATTTGAAGTTTGGATTGCCTATTTCTCTTTACATAGAAAACCGCCATTTGTAGAATGCACTTTTGCTTCACTTATATTTGTTAGTGCGTGGGCATATCTTTTGTAGAAAAAGTTAAACTCTCTTGCTTCACTTATATCTATTTAGGGAGATTGCAGGAATTGGTCATTCACATGGTTAGTCATAAAATCCTAGATAAAACTTGTAGATCACTGAATATGATATGCTTGATTCCTTGCAATAGTTTTGCGATATAAAGATGGTGATATTAGAGTCATGCTAGTGGGTAGTTGCGGATTAGTAGAAATACTTGTGTTGAGGTTTGTGATTCCCGTAGCATGCACATATGGTGAACCGTTATGTGATGAAGTCGGAGCATGATTTATTTATTGATTGTCTTCCTTATGAGTGGCGGTCGGGGACGAGCGATTGTCTTTTCCTACCAATCTATCCCCCTAGGAGCATGCACGTAGTACTTTGTTTCGATAGCTAATAGACTTTTGCAATAAGTATGTGAGTTCTTTATGACTAATCTTGAGTCCATAGATTATACGCACTCTCACCCTTCCACCATTGCTAGCCTCTCTACTACCGCGCAACTTTCGCCGGTACAATAAACCCACCATATACCTTCCTCAAAACAGCCACCCTACCTATCATGGCATTTCCATAGCCATTCCGAGATATATTGCCATGCAACTTCCATCATCATCATATACATGACTTGAGCATCATTGTCATATTGCTTTGCATGATCGTAAAATAGCTAGCATGATGTTTTCATGGCTTGTCCATTTTTTGATGTCATTGCTACGCTAGATCATTGCACATCCCAGTACACCGCCGGAGGCATTCATATAGAGTCATATCTTCGTTCTAGTATCAAGTTGTAATATCGAGTTGTAAGTAAATAAAAGTGTGATGATCATCATTATTAGAGCATTGCTCCAGTGAGGAAAGGATGATGGAGACTATGATTCCCCCACAAGTCGGGATGAGACTCCGGACTTTAAAAATAAATAAAAGAGGCCAAAGAAGCCCACCATAAAAAATGAAATAAAAAAATAAAAAAATAAAAAAAATGAGAGAAAAAGAGAGAAGGGGCAATGTTACTATCCTTTTACCACACTTGTGCTTCAAAGTAGCACCATGTTCTTCATATAGAGAGTCTCTTGAGTTATCACTTCCATAGACTAGTGGGAATTTTCATTATAGAACTTGGCTTGTATATTTCGATGATGGGCTTCCTCAAACGCCAGAGGTCTTCATGAGCAAGCAAGTTGGATGCACACCCACTTAGTTTTCATTCTGAGCTTTCATACACTTATAGCTCTTAGTGCATCCGTTGCATGGCAATCCCTACTCACTCGCATTGATATCTATTGATGGGAATCTCCATAGCCCGTTGATACACCTAGTTGATGTGAGACTATCTTCTCCTTTTTGTCTTCCCCACAACCACCATTCTATTCCACCTATAGTGCTATGTCCATGGCTCACGCTCATGTATTGCGTGAAAGTTGAAAAGGTTTGAGAACCTCAAAAGTATGAAACAATTCTTGGCTTGTCATCGGGGTTGTGTATGATGTGAATATTTTGTGTGGTGAACATGGAGCATAGCTAGACTATATGATTTTGTAGGGATAACTTTCTTTGGCCATGTTATTTTGAAAAGACATGATTGCTTTATTAGTAGGCTTGAAGTATTATTGTTTTTATGTCAAATGATAGACTATTGCTTTGAATCACTTGTATCTTAATATTCATGCCATGATTGGATATGTGATCAAGATTATGCTAGGTAGCATTCCACATCAAAAATTATCTTTTTTACCATTTACAACGACCAGGAATTAAGCTTGGGGATGTTGATACGTCTCCGTCCTATCTATAATTTTTGATTGTTCCATGCCAATATTCTACAACTTTCATATACTTTTGGCAACTTTTTATACTATTTTTGGGACTAACATATTGATACAGTGCCCAGTGCCAGTTCCTGTTTGTTGCATGTTTTTTGTTTCATAGAAAATCCATATCAAACAGAGTCCAAATGGTATAAAAACGGACGGAGATTTTTTTTTGGAATATATGTGCTTTTTGGGAAGTGAAATCAATGCGAGACAATGCTCGAGGGGCCCACGAGGCAGGGGGCGCGCCCCTGACCCTCGTGCCCACCCCGTAAGGCGGTTGGTGCCCTTCTTTCGCCTCAATAAAGCTAATATCCAGATAGAGATCGTGTTAAAATTTCAGCCCAATCGGAGTTACGGATCTCCGGGAATATAAGAAACGGTGAAAGGGTAGAATCTGAGAACGCAGAAACAGAGAGAGACAGAGAGACAGATCCAATCTCGGAGGGGCTCTCGCCCCTCCCATGCCATGGAGACCAAGGACCAGAGGGGAAACCCTTCTCCCATCTAGGGATGAGGTCAAGGAAGAAGAAGAAGGAGGGGGGCTCTCTCCCCCTCGCTTCCGGCGGCACCGGAGTGCCACCGGGGGCCATCATCATCACCGCAATCTTCACCAACAACTTCACCGCCATCATCACGAACTCTTCCCCCCTCTATGCAGTGATGTAACCTCTCTCTTACCCACTGTAATATCTACTTAAACATGGTTCTCAACGCTATATATTATTTCCCAATGATGTATGGCTATCCTATGATGTTTGAGTAGATCCGTTTTGTCCTATGGGCTATTTGATGATCAAGATTGGTTTGAGTTGCATGTTTTATTATTGGTGCTGTCCTATGGTGCTCTCCGTGTCGCATAAGCGTGAAGGATCCCCGCTATAGGGTGTTGCAATACGTTCATGATTCTCTTATAGTGGGTTGCGTGAGTGACTGAAACACAAACCCGAGTAAGGGGGTTGTTGCGTATAGGATAAGGAGGACTTGATACTTTAATGCTATGGTTGGGTTTTACCTTAATGACCTTTAGTAGTTGCGGATGCTTTCTAGAGTTCCAATCATAAGTGCATATGATCCAAGTAGAGAAAGTATGTTAGCTTATGCCTCTCCCTCAAATAAAATTGCAATAATGATTACCAGTCTAGTTATCGATTGCCTAGGGACAAATAACTTTCTCATAACAAAAAGCTCTTTACTAAAACTAACTTAGTTGTGTCTTTATCTAAACAACCAATACTTTTTATTTATGTAATCTTTATTATCTTGAAAACCTATCCAAAAACACCTACAAAGTACTTCTAGCTTCATACTTGTTCTAGGTAAAGCGAACATCAAGCATGCGTAGAGTTGTATCGATGGTCGATAGAACTTGAGGGAATATTTGTGCTGCCTTTAGCTCCTTGTTGGGTTCGACACTCTTACTTATCGAAAACTGTTGTGACCCCCTATACTAGTGGGTTATCACCTATCGATCCCGGAGCTACACATCGTCGCGGAAGCCGGCCAAGACGTTGGCTACGTTGCCATGCCAAAGGCTTCATGTCAGCGGACTAGCGTATTACTGTATCTCGGGAAAGCTGGCTACGACATCAAGCTCGTCGACAGCGACGGCTTCACATGGGCCATGTCACAGGTTAAGTGGTCCATCCCCAACCCCTCTGGTTCAACCGCCGCTGATCTCTTCGACGGCTCTTCCGCTTATCTCCTCCGCCAAGCGGGATTTGCGATCCTTATACGCCATCGAGCCCTTTTTTGTCATTTCTGAAGGACACCTTCTACGGCGGCGGCTTGGGATCCTCAATTGCCAAGTCAGATCTCATCGACCATGACCATGACCAGAAGGAGGGCACCCACGAAGGTTCTTCCAAGGTGAAACAACCCATCTGTGACATCAGAGAGCGCACCATGGGTCTGTGCTCTTCCAACTGGAAGGATCATGTCCATGAAATGTGAGGCAACATCCTATAATCAAACTTACCTTTTCTAGCTTGCCAACCAGTACCCTTTGTTGTAGTAGCATTTGCTGTGCGGTGCTTTAACTGTGTTGTGTTTAATTATTTCAGTTATGCAAAAATGTATTGTTCAGTAGGGCTATGTGATGTTTAAGTATGAATTGTCCACTTCAGTTTCACGAATGGATATATTTGGTTGTTTATAGTGAGTAGATGCCTTGTTTATCTGTATTTGGTTGTTAGGTTGGTTGAAGTGAGCATTTTTCCAGTTATCGAGCAGATGCCTTGTTTATATGTATTCGGTTTTTAGTTTGGTTGCAGTGAGCATTTATCCAGTTATCAAGCAGATGCCTTGTTTATCTGTATTTGGTTGTTAGGTTGCTTTTTTTAGCATTTTTCTAGTTCTCAAGCATATGCCTTGTTTATTTGTATTTGCTTGTTAGGTCGGTTGTAGTGAGACTCTGTCCAGTTTTCAATGGCTATATTTGGTTGTTATACTGATCATTTATGCCTTGTTTATTTCAGGCATTCACAATGTGTTGTTCATTATGTGCAAGTCGGAACTATGCCGCTCGACTGCATCAATACCAGTTTGACCGGCTATATTTGGTTCCAGTTATGCCTGGTGTAGTTAACACATGCCCTTTATTTCAGTTTTACACATTTATCCAGTGTGATGTTTAAGCATTACCTACGTTCTATTCATTTTCAACAATACCAGTTTGAATTGCAATATTTGGTGGTTGTTAAGCCTACTGTCGGTAACATTGCCTTCCATTTTATATCTGCTTTAACAGCATGCTGAAACCAACACATTCAAGCTATCATTTGGAGATGTTGTTGTTTACCTTTGCTATATTTGTTTGATGTTAAGGTTGTTGTACTTATCATGACTTTCTACTACTTATGCAGGACAACAATGAGAGTGGCCACCATTTTCAGCCGAGGTTAGCTTCATCCCTCGGCTTGTACTCCTCCCATCATTCCATAATGTAGTGCATATAGATCCAGGCTTGGACACTTGTTAGCTTCTAATATTGATTTGTTGCTTGTAGGTACATATGCCCTTGGAAAGGATCCACGCATCGACCCTTTTTGCGTATGGGGCAATGAGATATTCATGAACAAGCATCAAGTGAGGAAACTAATAAGGATTATTAGCAAAAAGATACGAATGGTGGCAAGAAAATTATTTGTTTATGCTCTATCCAACACAACAGTGAGCTGTAGGATGGTAACTACAAACTCTGCAACCTTCTCTTTTTACTGCCCATAATGAGTTGTTAGACAACAATGTCTGAATCTTTTTCGTTCGCAGTGGTTCCCGAAGCAATTCACTCAAGGTTACCTCACAAAGTACATGATTGGTGGACACGCAATGAAGATTAAAGTATTTCATCCAGACTACAATGAGCATCGAGAAGTCGTAATGAAGATAGTGAACGATGGACGGGCAGCCATCACAAGGGGTTGGCCTAGAGTCGTGCGCGCATTACACATGGAGGAGGGCACAATATGGGCATTCTGCTTCACCTTCTCCGACAACCAGAATGTCTTCCACCTCTCTCTTTAGAGTCTTTAGTACAACTATGGTTCATCATTCCTTACTTGGTGCTTCTGTAGTTCTTCGGTATATGTGCCTGTGCATCAAATTATGCATTCTTGGTTGAACCTATATTTGTAATAAACATGGTTGGATATGAAATAAGTGATTGCCTACTTTCAAATTCAAAACATGTGATTTTTAAATTAGGGATTACACTGCACACAGTTTGCAAAAGCGAAATGTCCGTGATAGACGTGGAGATTAGACACGTTTCTAGGATCCACTACGTGTGCGGTCAATCTCCACTACACACACGACATCCTCTTGAAAATTGTTTGCATTAGGCCACCTTGCGCAAATGTTTACCACATAAAAACTGTGTGTGATGGACAACCTTTGCCACACAGTTTCTTCTACGCACCGTGTGTGATGCATTCAATAATGCAAACGATTAAATTGTTTGTATCGTGTGCAATGGCAACGCTATCACAAACAATTTAACGGGGGAAATTGTGTGTGATGTACCTGCGAACGGAAACGTTTTCCTCGGAGAAACTGTGTGGGATGTACATATGAACGGAACCATTTAGCGGGGACTGATTGTGTGGGATGTACTTGCTACCGAAAACAATTTCGCCTGTATAATTGTATTTTTAGCACTACTGTATGTATGACCGTATTTGAGCGCTCGCCGGTCGCACACGACCTCATTTTGCCAAGCGTGTGTGCCAGGAGGGCATATCCTCGACAGTTTCTGGGTCGTGTGGGAAGGACCCCCCGATTGCCCACACTCACTTGGCGACGGTTCCAAACGCCGTCGCAGAAAGGGGTTAAAAACCGTTTGTATAGCACCGACGCATACCAGTGACTACACCATTATTGATATGAGAGCGCGGCTTAGCACCTTGGAGAGTGAGGTCGAATCTGCCGACATCCGTGAGAAGTTGTTGATGAAGGACTTGGAAAATGCAAGAACCCTCCGAAAGGATGCGGACGATAAACTAGCGAACCATGTCGAGCAGCGCGACCTCTTGATCAAGAATCTGGTAGACATCAACGAGTGCCTTACTGCCTAGATTGCGGTGATGGACATGAAGAGATGGGCCTTTTCCGTTAGCAGGCATGAGGTTCCAAGCGTCAAGCTATTGCTCTTCTTTGAAGGGTTGAAGACGTACGAGGACAAAAGGGTTGCTTGCTTTGCAAACGAGTCCCGGAAGCTTGTTCGTGATGCCCTCTTCATGGTCTTGAGCAACCTTGCCTATCGTCACCCGGACCTCAACCTCTCTGATGGCTTCAAGAGGCTGCCAGCAGGCGCTGACGTCCCTGCTCCTGAGGCGAAGGCGAGCTCTTTTTCCGACAAGGTCCTCTCCATCCCAAGGGTCCCCAAAGATCAGCGTGCCTAGCCTTGAGCTATTCTTGTTCTCATGGAGCCCTATAACAAAACATAACATATGCCTTGTGTTTAGGTTTTGTACTACTTATGATTATGCACTTGTTGAACTAATGTTTAATTATGCCAATGCATGCTATCCCTCTTGCATTCACTTATTGATATTCGTATGGTTAGTTTCTTTTGCGTACTCTAGTTCCCCACCAGTAGCATACTGCCGCAATTGCTGTGAGGAACAGGTCCTTAGCATTCTGCTGGCGAAGATATGCTCCAACAGGTTTTTCCTTAATGGTCATTGACACTGCCGCCCACTTTGTTGAGCATGCTTGAAACAAAGTGGGGGCGCAGACGAGAACAATAAGGTACCAATATACGAAAGGCTTGTCATACAAAAATCTTAGTTTTCAGAGGGTTGAACAATGTGAGTTCTGAAGAAAAAATAATGAACATGTCAACTTAGCTTTTGTTCATGTTTTCCTCTCTTGTCGGGCATGCATTCTAACATGCACGACATCTCCTTCCTCACTCACGATCGTTCCTCCCATCCGTATATCTTGAGGGGATAGCATTTGCATATCCGCCTTAGGCTTGTAACGACAACAAAGAGAAGGTGCACAAGGGAAAGACTTGGCAGTTTATTAGTTGCGCATCTACCCCCGGCAAAGGCCAAGGGGAAATAGTAGAATGTTTGCAGCTGACAACGTATGGTAGAAAAGAAGGATCGGCTCCTCTCTCCCTTTCCTTGTACTGTTAATGATCTCACAGTGGCGGGCACGAAGGCCACGCTAACGCGGAAGGCCTTGCTGGAGCATGCTTTGCCAGGGCGTCAATCAATGGATTAGCACCAACATTCCACTCAGGATTCACCCTTGGTGGGGTAAATGTTGGACCGAGTTCCACGTGGGCTTAGTGATGCTGATGATGTTACCATAGGATAACATGATCATTGACAGGTAAGAAGGGAGGGAGGGGGCCGACCATGTACCATATTTCTTGTTCTTCCCAAATGATTCTTACAGGCATCAGACACGCTTGACAGGACCTCGTAAGGGGGGCGACGCAGCCGCACGCCTCGCTTCTTTTCCCAGATGCGGGTAGCATGGTGGCCACGCCCTACCTGTGGTCGTTGCGTCGCCACAACCTCCCGTTCCCGTCACCGTCACGGCTGCGGCGCAGACGGACGATGGAACCTGGGTAAGACAAGATGAGGGAGTGACATTGCCCTTCTTTTTCGAAGTTGTCGACGAAGAGAGTGTCAATTCATACCATAGTGCAGCCTGACACGCTGTTTATGACTTCAGGTTTGCACATGCGATTCCCCCTACCTGGCACGCCAAAGATGTCGTGGGTGCATTGAGTAGAACACCACGAACACATGACACACAAGCCCGGGAAGGGTGCCTCGGGGAGAGTAGCTATGCGCGTACAAGTTTATGAGGGTCTGAATCCTTTCCTAGGTCGCCTTAGACCTCCTTTTATAGCTTAAGGGGTAACCATAAAGGAAAAACAGTCTTTATCTCCTTATTAGATGGCCAACAGTGCTATCATACCTAACTCTGCAAGTTAAGACAAAGTGCATTAAATGCACTGCTAGGTGTCATGCGGAGGGTGAAGCCCGGCAAGCCTGCCGAGCCACTTAACCATCTCTTTCTTAGCGTCTTGACACGCCTCTGGACGGGTGTCATTTGGATAAATCCTGCCTTCCAACGGGCCGCACTATTAAGTGACTTGCGTCGCTGCGTGGTGGAGCGGTGGTGTCTTGGCGGGGATCCCGCCTCAGGCAGACCCGACAAGCTTGCCGGGGAAATCTTGGACTTGCCCCTGGGACGGTCTCGACCGAGCCAGGCTCTCCTGCCAGCCAAGGGAGGCCTTTCCAAAGGTGATATTCTTATAACTTGGTTGTCTTGGTCTTCTTGATCTGCTCTTTAGTCCCACTAAGAGCTGCATCCCTGGCTTGGCCTGGCTTTTAGTGTTGATGGAGTTGGTGTAGTTGTTTCTCGCTGAGCTATAGCTGCCGGGGCGGAGGTCTACTGTTCACGCACAAGTCAGGGAAACATACACCCCTATTTGTGTACCCCGATAATGACGAGCCGATCGATGACGCCCAGAAGATCACCGACGACACCCGCATCCTCGACAGCCATCGTCTATAGTGAGTAAACATGTATATCTAGTGTTGTTTACTAGCTAGTGTTGCTCAAATATGATGTAGATATAAACATGCATATCTAGTTTTCCTCAAATAGGATATGTGCTTGCCCAAGTGGCCTATGTTTGCAAGGAACACCCTCGAGTGGCCTATGTTTTGCCGGAGTGTTGATTAATTTCCATTCGGACAAATTTCTGGTCCTCGGTATGTCCTTTTTAGCAAAGGCCAGGCTGGATTTTTCCGTGAATTTTAGCATGGCTTGTGCTAGAATGTAGGAAATATCGAGTGCCTTGGATTTGCTGGAAAGAGCATTAAATGACATTTTGGTTTGACTTGAAGTCTGTTGGGGCTCCATATATGATAGTCGAAAAACAGTGAGGAAGTGTCCACCATATATGAGAGAAGAAGAATGCCGACTGTTGTCGTGGGGGTCATTATTCCTCTTCTTTCTCATGATAGACCTTTTGGTAATGCATTGGAAGGAAGAGAATAACGACCATCACTGACGGTCACAAATGTTAGAGATGAAGAATCCCGACTATTGTCGTGGGGGTTGCTTCTCCTTCATTCCCATGTGCTAGACAATTTGGTGTAATGCACCCGGGGACGAAGGGAGGACCGACCATCACCGACGGCCGAATATATCAGAGAGGGAGTGCCCACCATATACACCATGTGAGATGAGAGTTTTCAAGGAAGACTTGCCAGACCGAAAGTCAACCCGTGATGAATATTAATGATCGAATTTAGTTTTTGTAGTACATATATTGAAATTCGGAAGTTTAATCTTTGAATTATGAACTTAGGAAATGTCTGACGACGAGAGGATCCCTAAGTGCGACTATTGCGGCGACAACCGGGGTCTGTGCGATAGGCTGCCTCACCTGGAAGATGGCCAGTGCTTCACTGTTAAGCTCCATGAGACCTTTGATGTTTGTATGGTACGCAACGACGACAAGTATTTTTTTGTAATTAAGCATGTCTTCTGCGCTTCATCAACATGTAATTCCGCTTTTTTACAATTTGACTAGTGCATCCCCTGCCATGCAAGAGGTTATGTCTTGGAGAAGCTGAATTTCGAAGATCACAAGAATATGGAGACAAAGAGAGTTAACCTCAGGACCCATCATGGTTATGCTTTCCCTGTAAAGCTATACAATGCGGAGACCTACTCCCATTTTGGTTGCTCGAATTGGGAAGCACTATGCAAGGCGTATGGTTTTCAGAAGGGTATGCATGTCACCTTCGATCTTGGTGATCCTGAAGATGACACTGACGAAGATAATATCGATGAAGATAGTATCGACGAAGATAATATCGATACTTGGGTCGATGTTGATACACCTCCACTTATACCTCTATGTGAGTTTCTCAAACATATTTATTAAGTAATGTATATTGTTTATTTCAAAATAGTTGACAGCTTATTTCCATTCTTCAAAAAATGTAAAGAAGATAGAAGACAGAACCTACTACACTGATGGCTCTGAATTAACTTATGAGGAGAAAGATCATCTTATCTCATTTATTATTGATGTTGAGAACTACAATATCAATTATGAAACTCCTGCACATTATGGTCAATACGTGCCACTAGTGCATGTGTTGAACTATGGTAACATCCATGGAGATGGCATGGAAAGATTTTTTACTATTACGACATCAGTGCATCTTTTTCATACATTCTTATAAAGCTAAACTACATATCTAACTATGACGTTATTATTGTGTTTTTCAACAGAAAATCCCGAAGGATTGTGTGCCTCATCTGATGTTTCCGAAAGGTCGCCTTGATGTTATTACCTTACGGCCAAGTCCGCCTAGGCTTCACCGTTGTTCATACAAGATTTCTCAAACCGATGAAGACATGACAATCAAATAATAGAAAAAATGTATGAAGAATCATAGGGAGCTACTTGGGAGCAACACTGTGCGAAGCGCACGAATTGGAGACAGGATAATCTCCATTCTCCATAATGGAGAGTTAGGGGCTATCTTGTTTTATGCTATTTTACCTTACAAAGGGTAGTAGGTCCTAGCTAATACTCATGATCATGTGCTAAGAACAATTAACTGAGGTTGGTTAGATGACTATGATGATGATGAGTATGACTTGTTATTATGATAACGAGTAAAAGTTGTTAGATGACTATGATGATGATAAGTATGACTTGTTATTATGATAACGAGTAGAAGTTGTTAGATGACTATGATGAGTATGAGTATGACTTGTTATTATGATAACGAGTAGAAGTAGTTAGATGACTATGATGATGATGAGTATGACATGTTATTATGATAACGATGATGAGTTATTATTAATGATGATGATGCTTAGTTGTTATATCATTATGAGCATGATCAGTTACTATTATTATTATTATTATTATTATTATTATTATTATTATTATTATTATTATTATTATATTCAGTGGGTGAAATAAACGTGGATTAGATTCAAGTGGAGGCAACACATGGTGCAGATTGAAAGTACTGCTAATCCAAACTTGATCATACTAATCCAAACTCAAGTGATCAAGTTTGGATTAGTAGTACTTTGGATCTGCACCATGTTGCCTCCACTTAAATCTAATACATGTCTCTTTCACCCGCTGAAATAATAACTCATCATGATCATAAAATCATATGATGAGACTACTATATAAAACCAATACAAATACATCGGCAATATGCAGTAAACACGGCAAACTTTACCAGTAGCATGGGTAGCCCACCAGGCGCTACTGCTAGGGAGGTGTAGTAGTAGTGCCAGGTGGAACAAACACGCTGCTGCTAGGAAGGTGTAGTAGTAGCGCTGGACGTCCACAACACGCAACTGCTATGCAAGATAGTAGTAGCGCGCCCAAACCGTGCTACTACTGAACATTAGTTGTAGCGCCGTATCAGTAGCGCCCCCTTGTCGGTGTCAAAACTGGCCGATCTCAGGTAGGGGGTCCCGAACTGTGCGTTTGAGGATCGAAGGTAACATGAGACAAGGGGGACACGATGTTTACCCAGGTCCGGGCCCTCTTAATGGAGGTAAAACCCTACGTCCTGATTGATTGTATTTGATGAGTATATGGGTTAGAAGAGTCGATCTACCTCGAGATCGTAATAGCTAAACCCTAGATGTCTAGCCTATATGATTTGTGTTAGCCTCTACGGACTAAACCCTCTGGTTTATATAGACACCGGGGGTGTGGCACCCCGGCTCAAAGCAACCGGTTTACCTTGCATTGCCAGCCCAAAGATCAAGTCTTCTGGCAACACACAATAACATGGTACAGAAACAACCGCTTTATTGATACTAGCGGGTACATAGGTCTGATATTACATCGATATAAGAGGCCAAGCGGCACACACGATGCGGCTGAACAATATGTACATTATATAATGAACATGAAGGGGCCTCGAACACATAAACTACGCGGTAGCGGAATGACGACGAACTGGAACTCCATAGCACAGGGACACCGACGTGGACACGGCCTAGACACGGGAAGCTCTCTGATGCGGTACGACTTGCCTGAAATCTGGCATGACACGCCAGGTCAGTACATTGAATGTACTTGCAAGCTCACAACAAACATAAGCACGATGACAAACAATATCATGACAATTAATCAGGTTAATGCAATGCAAGTAATGCTACTAATACGATGAAACCAACATGTGCATTGAGTCCCTCGGACTCGCTTACCAGACGGGTTACCTCGTAAGCAAATGGTGATCATACCCGAATCACACTGAAGACAATCACTCATGATCTCACAAATCATCACAAAACCAGTGCCAACAATATATATTTAGTGTGCATGATTAATTATAAATGTTGATCCATGGTGTGACCTACTCCCTAGTAGTGTCCGTAACCGAGGACGCAACTATCCATAGATTGAATACACTCTTCAGAGGTAGCGCACTCTACCCACACCACGGAACCCATGGCCTCGCACTCTCATTCGGGTGGACCAACAGCGTTCCGATGAAACCCTCCCCTTGCCATGACACTCTCCCGGCCACTTCGACCAACTCCCTCTCAAGGCTAAGTCATGGGTGGCCTCGTGCCTACCAAAGGCATCAACGGCCACCGTCGTGGCAAAAACGGTCCCAAACGGGGACAAGGTGCCATAACAACAAACGGGCACACAAGGTTATGTCTGCTTACCAGGCCAGGGTACCGCACGCCCATAACCTTCCCTTGTTGGAGGCACCGGCGAGAGGCACGACAAGGGACCGAATCAAGACCCCCCATAAAGGTAAATGTGGTCGCACTGAGGAAAAACCCGATTCAGTGGCACCATGACTTGATCAACGTTATCTTCAAGTTGGATTATTATCAGGTTTAACTTGAAAGTAAAAACTATTATGCCAAGTCATACGATGCCATGAGCATGCACTAAACGATATGCAAAACATACAACTCACAAGAACAGATCAACCTTATCAACATAACTATCTGGCAATAATTTATCATTAAATTTTACTGGTTGTACCTCACTTTTTATGATCATGCAATATTTTGATTAACTCATAATTTATATGAAATTCTCATTAAGCGAAAAGAACTATCATTATTTATCATTGCAATATAACTAAGTCAAACTCTATTCCACTAGACCAAACTACTCCTTGCATTCAACCAGTAACTTAAACAAACATTTCAAGCATGAAAAGGTAACTAGCATTCAACCAGATTTATTTATCAAATTATAAATGCATAAAAGAACTCATATTCAAGTAAGAAAAATCATACATATTTAAATGGCACCATCCAAATGCTAGCGTGGCTTGCCTTAGTGCAGAGGAGGGTCACACTCCTCCTGGTTATCTTCAAGGCAAGTCTCTCCTTCTGAAAATATTTAAAAAGCACAAAACAAAATGTCAAAAACCAATCTGAAAATCATCAGAAATTCTAGACAACAAGGAAATTTCCACATTTTGGTGTCCTGCTAGAGCTTTCCGAAACAAACACAATGCAAAAAGAATCAACTCATTTGGACTTATAGGCTAGAAATTATCACGGGTCAAAGTTGTGGTCAAAATTTTGAATTAATTTGAATAAAACAGAAGACTGGGGGGTGACGTCGATGGCGTAAAGACAGAATACGCCTCCATTCGTACCGCTTTGGGTGCGAGTGGAGAGGCTAACATCGGGTCCCACCGGTCAGGAGAGAGAGGGGGAGAGAAGAAATAGAGCGCTGCGGTGCTTGTCCTCAAGCAATTCAGTTGATAAACTGAAAGTGATAAAGAAAAACTTTTACAAACCCTGTTTGCTCTTGTTGTTGTAAATATGTAAAGCCAGCATTCAGGTTTTCATCAAAGATTATGAACTAACCATATTCACAATGACATTTAGGTCTCATGTTACTCATATCAATGGCATAATCAACTAGCGAGCAATAATAATAAATCTCGAATGACAACACTTTCTCAAAACAATCATAATATGATATAACAAGATGGTATCTCACTAGCCCTTTCTGAGACCGCAAAACATAAATGCAGAGCACCTTTAAAGATCGAGGACTGACTAGACATTTAATTCATGGTAAAAGAGATCCAGTTAAGTCATACTCAATGTAAACTAATAGTAATCGATGCAAATGACAGCGGTGCTCTCCAACTGATGCTTTTTAATAAGAGGATGATGATTCATCATAAAAGTAAATGGATAGGCCCTTCGTAGAGGGAAGCAGGGATTTGTAGAGGTGCCAAAGCTCGGTTTTGAAATAGAGATGAATAATATTTTGAGCGGTATACTTTTATTGTCAACGTAACAACCGAGAGATCTCGATATCTTCCATGCTACACACATTATAGGCGGTTCCCAAGCAGAACGGTAAAGTTTATACTCCACCACCACCAACAAGAATCAATCCATGGCTTGCCCGAAACAACGGGTGCCTCCAACTAACAACAATCCTGGGGGAGTTTTGTTTGCAATTATTTTGATTTGATTTGAGCATGGGACTGGGCATCCCGGTGACCAGCCATTTTCTCGTGAATGAGGAGCGGAGTCCACCCCTCTTGAGAATAACCCGCCTAGCATGGAGGATACAGAGAGCCCTAGTTGATACATGAGCTATTCGAGCATACAAAACAGAATGTTTATTTGAAGGTTGAGAGTTTGGCACATACAAATTTACTTGGAACAACAGGTAGATACCGTAAATAGGAAGGTTTAGTGGACTCATATGGAATAACTTTTGGGGTTTATGGAGTTGGATGCACAAGCAGTATACCCGCTTAGTACAAGTGAAGGCTAGAAAAAGCTTGGGAAGCGACCAGCTAGAGAGCGACAACAGTCATGAACATGCATTAAAATTAATCAACACCGAATGCAAGCATGAGTAGGATATAATGCACCATGAACATAAATATCATGGAGGCTATGTTGATTTTGTTTTAACTACATGCATGAACATGTGCCAAGTCAAGCCACTCGAATCTTTCAGAGGAGGATACCACCCCATCATACCACATCACAACCATTTTAATAGCATGTTGGCACGCAAGGTAAACCATTATAAACTCCTAGCTAATTAAGCATGGCATAAGCATCTATAATCTCTAATTGTCATTGCAAACATGTTTCTTTCATAATAGGCTGAATCAGGAACGATGAACTAATCATATTTACAAAAACAAGAGAGGTCGAGTTCATACCATCTTTTCTCATCTCAATCAGTTCATCATATATCGTCATTATTGCCTTTCACTTGCACGACCAAATATTGTGGATAATAATAGTGCACGTGCATTGGACTAAGCTGGAATCTGCAAGCATTCAATTCATGGGAGAAGACAAGGTAATATGGGCTCTTTGTTAGATCAACAATAATGCATATAACAACCACTCAACATTTTCATGAAGGTCTTCTCCTCTCGACCCCCAAAGAAAAGAAAAGAAATAAAACTATTTACACGGGAAGCTCCCAACAAGCAAAAGAAGAACGAGAAATCTTTTTGGGTTTTCTTTTAATTACTACTATTACAGGCATGAAAAGTAAACTAACTAAAAGCTACAACCAATTTTTTGGTTTTTCTTAAGGTTTTTCAAACACACAAGAAGAAAGTGAGAAAATGAAAATAAACTAGCATGGATGATACAATGAAAAAGTATGAGCACCGACAACTGGCATGAGTGTGTGAACATGAATGTAATGTCGGTGAGAAATACATACTCCCCCAAGCTTAGGCTTTTGTCCTAAGTTGGTCTATGGCCATGGATAGCCTGGTGGATATCTGAAGTTGAAGTTGGGGTCGTACTGAGATGCATCAGCTGCTGCCTGAAGAGCTGCAGCCTGGAGGCGAGATGCCTCCATCCTCCTCTCATACTCGTCCGCCTCCTCCCTGGTTATAAAATATCTCCTTTTTTCCTGAAAGTCAAAGAAAGCAGGGAGAGTGACGTGATAGGTGCATCGTCTGTCAAAGATTAGTCGGTACTGGAGGGACTGCTTGTTCCTCTCAATGAACTGATGATGAACCATAGAATCATAATCTAAATAAGCAGGAGGCAACTCAATATCATATCCATGAATGGGTATCTCAAGAAAATCAGCTAAACGGGTTGCATAAATTCCACCAAAGAAATCTCCATTAATTTTGTTATTATGAAACCTATGTGCAACAATGGCCCCCAAGTTATATTGTCTATCTCCTAATACAACACTCTTGAGAACACTAAGATCTGGCACACACATGTGAAATGCCTCATCCTTACCATTTATGCATCTACCTATAAAGGGAGCAAAAAAATCTATAGTAGGAAAATAAATGCTCCCTGTGGTAGCTTGCATGATTTCCCTAGATTCCCCCATAGTGATAGTAGCAAGAAAATCCTTATATTCAGATTTACGAGGTTCACTAACATTACCCCACTGTGGGACTTTACAAGCAGTATTAAAATCTTCTAAGTCCATGGTATAAGTGTTGGGGATCGTAGCAGAAATTTAAAATTTTCTACGCATCACCAAGATCAATCTATGGAGTAATATAGCAATGAGGGGAAGGAGAGTGCATCTACATACCCTTGTAGATCGCTAAGCGGAAGCGTTCAAGAGAACGGGGTTGATGGAGTCGTACTCGTCCTGATCCAAATCACCGATGATCCTAGCGCCGAACGGACGGCACCTCCGCGTTCAACACACGTACGGAACGGAGACGTCTCCCACGCCTTGATCCATCAAGGAGGAGGGAGAGGTTGAGGAAGAGAGTCCAACAGAAGCACGACGGCGTGGTGGTGATGGAGCTCGTGGTTCTCCAGCAGGGCTTCGCCAAGCACTATGGAGGAGGAGGGGGTGTAGGAGGAGGGAGGGCTTCGCCAGGTTCAAGGGTGTGGCCGCCCTCCCAGCCCTCCACTATTTATAGGTGGGGAGAGAGGGGGGCCGGGCCCCCTAGATCTCATCTAGGGTTGGGGCGGTGGCCAAGGGGGGAGGAGTTCCTCCCAAGTCAAGTGGAGGCCCTCCCCCTTAGGGTTTCCCCTCTCCCATGCGCATGGGCCTTGGGGAGGCTGGTGCCCTTGGCCCATTAAGGTTAGGGCGCCCCCTACAGCCCATGCTGCTGTATTGGATGTGGTGGAACATTTTCTGGACCTCCGGACCCCTCCGGAACCTTCCGGAAGCTTCCCGGTACAATACCGGAAAAAACCGAACTTTTCCCGGAACCCGAACAACAACTTCCCATATATAAATCTTTACCTCCGGACCATTACGGAACTCCTCGTGATGTCCGGGATCTCATCCGGGACTCCGAAAAACATTCGGTAATCACATACAAGTCTTCCTAATAACCCTAGCGTCATCGAACCTTAAGTGTGTAGACCCTACGGGTTCGGGAACCATGCAGACATGACCGAGACAACTCTCCGGCCAATAACCAACAGCGGGATCTGGATACCCATGTTAGCTCCAACATGTTCCACGATGATCTCATCGGATGAACCACGATGTCGAGGATTCAATCAATCCCGTATTTAATTCCCTTTGTCCAGCGGTATTGTACTTGCCCGAGATTCGATCGTCGGTATCCCGATACCTTGTTCAATCTCGTTACCGGCAAGTCTCTTTACTCGTTCCGTAACACATCATCCCATGATCAACTCCTTGGTAACATTGTGCACATTATGATGATGTCCTACCGAGTGGGCCCAGAGATACCTCTCCGTTTACACGGCATGACAAATCCCAGTCTCGATTTGTGCCAACCCAACAGACACTTTCGGAGATACCTGTAGTGTACGTTTAGAGCCACCCAGTTACGTTGTGACGTTTGGCACACCCAAAGCACTCCTACGGTATCCGGGAGTTGCACAATCTCATGGTCTAAGGAAATGATACTTGACATTAGAAAAGCTTTAGCAAACGAACTACACGATCTTGTGCTAGGCTTAGGATTGGGTCTTGTCCATCACATCATTCTCCTAATGATGTGATCCCATTATCAACGACATCCAATGTCCATGGTTAGGAAACCGTAACCATCTATTGATCAACGAGGTAGTCAACTAGAGGCTTAATAGGGACATGGTGTTGTCTATTTATCCACACATGTATCTGAGTTTCCTATCAATACAATTCTAGCATGGATAATAAACGATTATCATGAACAATGATATATAATAATAATAACTAATTTATTATTGCCTCTAGGGAATATTTCCAACAGTCTCCCACTTGCACTAGAGTCAATAATCTAGTTCACATTGCCATGTGATTAACACTCACAGGTCACATCACCATGTGACCAACATCCAAAGAGTTTACTAGAGTCACTAATCTAGTTCACATCACTATGTGATTAACACTCAATGAGTTCTGGGTTTGGTCATGTTATGCTTGTGAGAGAGGTTGTAGTCAACGGGTCTTGCCATATTCAGATCCCTATGTATTTAGCAAAACTTTATATCATAGATGCTGCTACCACGTTCCACTTGGAGCTATTCCAAATTATTGCTCCATTGTACGTATCCGGTATCTCTACTCAGAGCTATCCGGATAGGTGTTAAGCTTGCATCGCCGTAACTCTTTATGTCGAACTCTTTATCACCTCCATAACCGAGAAACATTTCCTTATTCCTCTAAGGATAATTTTGACTGCTATCTGGTGATCCACTCCTAGATCACCTTTGTACCCTCTTGCCAGACATGTGGCAAGGCACACATTAGGTGCGGTACTTCAGCATGGCATACCGTATAAGCCTATGACAAGAGCATAGGGGACGACCTTCGTCCTTCTTATTTCTTCTGCCATGGTCAATCTTTGAGTCTTACTCAACTTCACACCTTAAAACTCAGGCAAGAACCCCTTCTTTGACTGATCTATTTTGAACTCCTTCAAAAACATGTCAAGGTGTGCGTTCTTTGAAAGTATCATCAGGCATCTTGATCTATCTCTATAGATCTTGATGCCCAATATGTAAGCAGCTTTATCCAAGTCTTCCTTTGAAAAACACCCTTCAACCAACCGTTTATGCTTTCCAGAAATTCTACATTATTTCGGATCAACAATATGTCATCCACATATACTTATCAGAAATGTTGTAGTGCTCCCACTCACTTTCTTGTAAATACAAGTTTCTAGCAAACATTGTATAAACCTAAAAGCTTTGATCACTCCATCAAAACATATATTCCGATTCCGAGATGCTTGCTCTAGTCCATAGAAGGATTGCTGGAGCTAGCATACCTTTTAGCATCCTTAGGATCGTGAACCTTTTATTGTATCACATACAACTTTTCTTAGAAAACTGGTAAGAAAACTTGTTTTGACATCCATCTGTAAGATTTCATAATCAAAAAATACAGCTAATTCTAACATGATTCCGACAGACTTAAGCATCGCTACGGGTGAGAAATTCTCATCATAGTCAACTCCTTGAACTTGTGAAAAGTTTCTTTCCCACAAGTCGAGCTTCATAGACGGTAACATTACCGCCCACGTCCGTCTTCTTCTTAAAGATCCATTTATCTCAATGGCTTGGTGATCATCGGGCAAGTCCACCAAAGTCCATACTTTGTTCTGATATATGGATCCTATCTCGGATTTCAAGGCCTCTAACCATTTGTCGGAATACGGGCCCACCATCGCTTCTCCATAGCTCGTAGGTTCATTGTTGTCTAACAACATGATATTTAAGACAGGATTACCGTACCACTCAGGAGTAGTACATATCCTTGTCGACCTACGAGGTTCGATAGCAACTTGATCCGAAGCTTTATGATCACTATCATTAACTTCCTATTCAACAGATGTAGGCTCCATAGAAAACATCTTTCTGTGTTGCATCACTTTCTGGTTGAAATAAAGGTTTGACAACCTCATCAAGTTCTATCTTCCTCCCACTCAATTCTTTCGAGAGAAACTCCTTCTCGAGAAAGGACCCGTTCTTAGCGACAAACAGTTTGCCCTCGGATCTGAGATAGAAGGTATACCCAACTGTCACCTTTGGGTATCCTATGAAGTGTTTGTCCGCTTTGGGTTCGAGCTTCTCCGGCTGAAGCCTTAAGCATCGCAGCCCCAAACATTAGGAAACGACAACTTTGGTTTCTTGCCAAACCAATGTTCATACGACATCGTCTCAACGGACTTAGATGGTGTCCTATCTAAAGTGAATGCAGCTGTCTCTAACGCATAACCTCAAAATGAAAACGGTAGATTGGTAAGAGACATCATAGATCGCACCATATTTCATAGTGTTCGATTACAACGTCCGGACACACCATTACCTTGTGGTGTTCCAGGTGGCTTCAACTGTGAAACAATTCCACAATGTCTTAAGTGATTGCCAAACTCATAACTCAGAAAATCCCCTTTTGATCAGATCGTAGGAACATGATCTTATTGTTATGATGATTCTTAACTTCACCCTAAAATCGCTTGAACTTTTCAAACGTTTCAGACTTGTGCTTCATTAAGTAAATATACCTATACCTACTCAAATCGTCAGTGAAGATGAGAAAATAGCGATATCCACCGCACGCTTCAATTCTCATTGGATCACACACATCTGCATGTATGATTTCCAAAAAGTCACTTGCCCGTTTCATTGTACCTGAAAACAGGGTCTTAGTCATCCTTCCCATGAGGCATGGCGTGCATGTGTCAAGCAATTCAAAATCAAGTTACTCCAAACATCCATCGATATGGAGTTTCTTCATGCATCTTACACCAATATGACCTAAGAGGCAGTGCCACGAGAAAGTGGTACTATCATTATTAACTCTACATCTTTTGGCATGAACATGTGTATTACCACGACCGAGATTCAATGAACCATTCACATAGGGTGCATGACCATGAAAGGTATCATTCATGTAAACAGAATAACCATTATTCTCTAACTTAAATGAATGACCGTATTGCAATGAACATGATCTAATCATATTCATGCTCAACATAGACACCTGATAACATTTATCTAGGTTCAATACTAATCCCGAAGGCAGATGGAGCGTGCGATGGTGATCTCATCAACTTTGGAAACACTTCCAACACACATCGTCACCTCGCCCTCAGCTAGTCTCCGTTTAGTCCGTAGCTTTTGCTTCAAGTCACCAATAATAGTAACTGAATCAGTATCCAATACCCAGGTGCTACCAGGAGTACTAGTGAGGTACACATTAATAACACATATATACTTTGAAGTTGCCAGCCTTCTTATCTACCATGCATTTTGGGTAATTCCGCTACCAGTGACCGTTCCCCTTACAATAGAAGCACTTAGTCTCGGGTTTGGGTTCAACCTTGGGTTCCTTCACTGGAGCGGCAACTGGTTTGCCATCCATGAAGTTTCCCTTCTAGCACTTGCCCTTCTTGAAACCAGTGGTCTTGTTAAACCATCAACACTTGATGCTCCTTCTTGATTTCTACCTTTTGCGGTCTTAAGCACCGCGAACAGCTCCGGGAACAACTCCATCCCTTGCATGTCATAGTTCATCACGAAGATCTAGTAGCTTAGTGATAGTGGCTAGAGAACTCTATCAATCACTATCTTATCTAGAAGTTTAACTCCCACTTGATTTAAGTGATTATAGCACCCAGACATTCTGAGCACAAGCTCACTAGCTGAGCTATTCTCCTCCATCTTGTTGGCAAAAGAACTTGTCAGAGGTCTCATACCTCTCAACACGGGCATGAGCCTGAAATCCCAATTTCAGCTTTTGGAACATCTCATATGTTCTATGGCGTTCAAAACGTCATTGGAATCCTGATTCTAAGCCGAAAAGTATGGTGCACTAAACTATCAAGTAGTCATCAGGATGTGTCTGTCAGGTGTTCACAACATCCACAAACGACGTTGTAGGGGTTTGCACATCGAGCGGTGCATCAAAGATGTAAGCCTTCTGTGTAGCAGTGAGGACACTCCTCGGACTACGGACCTAGTCCGCATCATTGCTTACAATATCTTTCAACTTAATCTTTCTCTAGGAACGTATTGAAACAGGGAGCTACAACGTGAGCTATTTATCTACAACATATTTGCAAAGACAATTTAGACTATGTTCATGATAATTGAGTTCATCTAATCAAATTATTTAATGAACTCCCACTCATATAGACATCCCTCTAGTCATCTAAGTGAAACATGATCCGAATCGACTAGGCCGTGTCCGATCATCACGTGAGACGGACTAGTCATCAACGGTGAACATCTTCATGTTGATTGTATCTTCTATACGACTCATGCTCGACCTTTCGGTCTTCCGTGTTCCGGGGCCATGTCTATACATGCTAGGCTCATCAAGTCAACCTAAGTGTATTGCGTGTGTAAATTTGGCTTACACCCGTTGTATTCGAACGTTAGAATCTATCACACCCGATCATCACGTGGTGCTTCGAAAAAACAAACCTTCACAACGGTGCACAGTTAGGGGGAACACTTTTCTTGAAATTGTATTGAGGGATCATCTTATTTAAGCTACCGTCGTTCTAAGCAAATAAGATGTAAAACATGATAAACATCACATGCAATCAAATAGTGACATGATATGGCCAATATCATTTTGCTCCTTTTGATCTCCATCTTCGGGGCTCCATGATCATCGTTGTCACCGGCATGACACCATGATCTCCATCATCATGATCTCCATCATCGTGTCTTCTTGAAGTTGTCTCGTCATCTATTACTTCTACTACTATGGCTAACGCTTTAGCAATAAAGTAAAGTAATTACATGACGTTTATGTTGACACGCAGGTCATAAATAAATTAAGACAACTCCTATGGCTCCTGCCGGTTGTCATACTCATCGACATGCAAGTCGTGATTCCTATTACAAGAACATGATCAATCTCATACATCACATATATCATTCATCACAAACTTTTGGCCATATCACATCACACGACATATGCTACAAAAAACAAGTTAGACGTCCTCTAACTGTTGTTGCAAGTTTTTACGTGGCTGCTATAGGTTTCTTGCAAGAACGTTTCTTACCTACGCAAAAACCACAACGTGATATGCCAATTTCTATTTACCCTTCATAAGGACCCTTTTCATCGAATCCGATCTGACTAAAGTGGGAGAGACAGACACCCGCTAGCCACCTTATGCAACTAGTGCATGTCAGTCGGTGGAACCAGTCTCACGTAAGAGTACGTGTAAGGTCGGTCCGGGCTGCTTCATCCCACGATGCCACTGAATCAAGATAAGACTAGTAACAACAAGTAAATTGACAAAATCGACGCCCACAACTGCTTTGTCTTCTGCTCGTGCATAGAAACTACGCATAGACCTAGCTCATGATGCCACTGTTGGGGATCGTAGCAGAAATTTAAAATTTTCTACACATCACCAAGATCAATCTATGGAGTAATCTAGCAAGGAGGGGAAGGAGAGTGCATCTACATACCCTTGTAGATCGCTAAGCGGAAGCGTTCAAGAGAACGGGGTTGATGGAGTCGTACTCATCGTGATCCAAATCACCGATGATCCTAGCGCCGAACGGATGGCACCTTCGCGTTCAACACACATACGGAACGCAGACGTCTCCCACGCCTTGATCCAGCAAGGAGGAGGGAGAGGTTGAGGAAGAGAGTCCAACAGTAGCACGACGGCGTGGTGGTGATGGAGCTCGTGGTTCTCCAGCAGGGCTTCGCCAAGCACTATGGAGGAGGAGGAGGTGTAGGAGGAGGGAGGGCTGCGCCAGGTTCAAGGGTGTGGCCGCCCTCCCACCCCTCCACTATTTATAGGTGGGGAGAGAGGGGGCCGCCCCCCTAGATCTCATCTAGGGTTGGGGCGGCGGCCAAGGGGGGAGGAGTGCCTCCCAAGTCAAGTGGAGGCCCTCCCCCTTAGGGTTTCCCCTCTCCCATGCGCATGGGCCTTGGGGGGGCTGGTGCCCTTGGCCCATTAAGGTTAGGGCGCCCCCCTACAGCCCATGCTTCTGTATTGGACGTGGTGGAACATTTTCCAGACCTTCGGACCCCTCCGGAATCCTCCAGAACCTTCCGGAAGCTTCCCGGTACAATACCGGAAAAAACCGAACTTTTCCCGGAACCCGAACAACAACTTTCCATATATAAATCTTTACCTCCGGACCATTCCGGAACTCCTCGTGACGTTCGGGATCTCATCCGGTACTCCGAACAACATTCGGTAATCACATACAAGTCTTCCTAATAACCCTAGCTTCATCAAACCTTAAGTGTGTAGACCCTACGGGTTCGGGAACCATGCAGACATGACCGAGACAACTCTCCGGCCAATAACCAACAGCGGGATCTGGATACCCATGTTGGCTCCCACATATTCCACGATGATCTCATCGGATGAACCACGATGTCGAGGATTCAATCAATCCCGTATTCAATTCCCTTTGTCCAGCGGTATTGTACTTGCCCGAGATTCGATCGTCGGTATCCCGATACCTTGTTCAATCTCGTTACCGGCAAGTCTCTTTACTCGTTCCGTAACACATCATCCCGTGATCAACTCCTCGGTCACATTGTGCACATTATGATGATGTCCTACCGAGTGGGCCCAGAGATACCTCTCCGTTTACACAGAGTGACAAATCCCAGTCTCGATTCGTGCCAACCCAACAAGCACTTTTGGAGATACCTGTAGTGTACCTTTATAGCCACCCAGTTACGTTGTGACGTTTGGCACACCCAAAGAACTCCTATGGTATCCGGGAGTTGCACAATCTCATGGTCTAAGGACATGATACTTGACATTAGAAAAGCTTTAGCAAACGAACTACACGATCTTGTGCTAGGCTTAGGATTGGGTCTTGTCCATCACATCATTCTCCTAATGATGTGATCCCGTTATCAATGACATCCAATGTCCATAGTCAGGAAACCGTAACCATCTATTGATCAACGAGCTAGTCAACTAGAGGCTTACTAGGGACATGGTGTTGTCTATTTATCCACACATGTATCTGATTTTCCTATCAATACAATTCTAGCATGGATAATAAACGATTATCATGAACAATGAAATATAATAATAATAACTAATTTATTATTGCCTCTAGGGCATATTTCCAACAATAAGATTTATCATAAAGATCAAACATGACAGTTTGAGAATTGCGTGATGATGTAAATTCAAACCTTCTCACAAAGGAATCGGTGAGGTTGTAGTACTGACGGCACTTATCTGCCTCGAAGCTCTCAAGATCAGCGTTACGCACATATGAGTCAAACTCCTCCTTGATTCCGGCTCGAACCATGAAGTCCTCTGACGGCTGTCGGTGTCAAAACCGGCGGATCTCGGGTAGGGGATCCCGAACTGTGCGTCTAAGGTGGAGACAAGGGACACGATGTTTACCCAGGTTCGGGCCCTCTTGAAGGAGGTAATACCCTATGTCCTTCTTTATTGTTCTTGATGATAAGAGTATTACAAGAGTTGACCTACCACGAGATCGTAGAGGCTAATCCAGGACTCCCTCAGTAGCCCCTGAACCAGGCTTCAATGACGATGAGTCCGGCGCGTAGTTTTGTCTTCGGCATTGCAAGGCAGCTTCCTCCTCCGAATACTCCATGGAAGATTTTGAACACAAGGATAGTGTCCGGCTCTGCAAAACAAGTTCCACATACCACCGTAGAGAGAATAATATTTCCACAAATCTAATCTGCTGACACGTTTTGATAGCATGACATCACGCCATGGCCCAGTCATTATTCAAACAGTTTTTCTCAACCAGGACCGCACATATTGCGAGGAGGTTTTCTTGACATGTCTTGTCAAAGCAGAGATCGTGTTCACCTTATTACGGGATTCTCATGAATATGGACGTGGGTGACCCAACCGCGCCATCAATTATGGCACTTGGGGAATAAGCGATTTTACTAGGCAAGTGGGGAGGGGCATCGCCTCCTCTGCCCTTATAAAGGGACAAAGATTCACTCTTTTCACCCACGCCTTCTTCCTCCTTGCTTACCCATTCCCGCACACTCGAGCTCTAGTTCCAAAGCTCGCGTTCTTCTTCTCAAACCACTCCAAGCATGTCCGGAGCAGGAGGCAAGTGGATGGTCTCCTCCGTCACGGAGGAGAACATCATAAAGTTACAGGAGGCCGGATATCTGGCCGCGGATATCGCGCACCGGCTGCCAGATGCAGGGCAGATCATCCCAACGCCCGAACCCCATGAGAGGGTAGTTTTTCTTACCCACTTTTTCCACGGACTAGGATTTCCTCTCCACCCGTTTGTCCGCGGGCTCATGTTCTACTACGGGTTGGATTTTCATGATCTGGCCCCCAATTTCATCCTCAACATCTCGACGTTTATCGTCGTGTGCGAGGCCTTCCTCCGCATCAAGCCCCATTTTGGCCTGTGGCTGAGGACCTTCAATGTCAAACCGAAGGTGGTGGTCAGCCAGCAAGCGGAGTGCGGAGGCGCCATGGTGGGCAAGATGCCTAATGTCACTTGGCTCGAAGGCTCCTATGTGGATACCATAAAGGGGTGGCAATCGGGGTGGTTCTACATCACCGAGCCACGTGACACCAACTGGGTGGCGGCCCCCGAATTCTGATCCGGAATACCCACATGGCTCACCTCCTGGAAAGAGAAGGGCCAGTCCTGGGGTTCCTCGGTAGAGCTGACCGGACTCCAGACCTACATCAAGAACATGATGAGCAAGAAATTCAAGCTCGTCAACGTGGTCCAGGTCATGCACTTCCGCCGGATACTCCCATGTCAACAACGGGTATTCAACTTGTGGGAGTTCGACCCGGCCAAGCACCAGACGCTGCGAGAGCTCTATGGCACGACGCACGAGGACATCTGGAGGGTGCTGTTCAAGGGAGCCGAGGTACCTCCTTCCCTTACCGAGGACCGCGGACTCAGTGCAAAGCGCCGCGCCAATCCGGTAAGTTTTTATATTTCACAGGCTATCCATTTGCCCCAGTTTAATCCTGTGCGGGATCTAAGCCTTCCATGCCTTTAACAGGACTGGGTGAAGATGGCGGAGTAGATCGATTGCTCCGCCCCCCTGCCAGAAGATCCTGCAGATGCTCTCCTAACGGAGATGCTGGTTCCGGCACCTTACGAGGTGTTGGTGAAGAAGTCCAAGAAGAAGGCTGCGGGGACTCGAAAGGGTCTCCGGCGCAAGGTTGTATCGGACTCATCATCCGATAACTCCGACGCGCCCTCCTCCCACAAAAACGAGGAGGAGGAAGAGGAAAGTCCCCCCCAGCCGGGGGAGACAAGAAAAGGAAGGCCGACCCAACCGGGGAGGCCAAAGGGTCCAAGAAGGGCAGGACCCTCCCTCCGGACTGCTCCACGACGGCCGCCTACAGCGGCGACAAGTGGCCACCCAGGGTCAAGCCCCTGGCGAAGTCGTAAGTATCCGGACACCATAGTAATTCATGGCATGTTTTACTGCACTGCTTCTCCTCATGCCGAACATGATTATGCAGTCCGTCCCAAGCTCATCTCGACGTATCTTCATCGAGCGGTTCGTTGGACTCGTCGGATATGAACAACGGTTCTCTTCCGACCGCCTCCACCCCTTGCCCTGCGGACAACGTCGAGGTGTTGTCTCAACAGGCACTAGGCCAAGGGGAGGTAGTCCTGGGGGTGCCTTGAGGCGACCTTCCGGACCCTGGGCGCAAAGGGAGCCAGACTCCCATGGGCTCTAGGTTCGGCCCCTAGCCGAACACTGCACTGGAATCTTTGGTGGTTCCGGACTCTAGCGGGCGACCCCCCGTTAAGGGGGGCAAGCCGCCCATGCCGGTGTCCTCTGTCTATCCAGAGGCACCGGACAACTTGCTGGAAGCGCTTCGCGGCGCTTCCATCGACAAAGAGCACTGTACTATCATGAGTGCGGTGATCGAGAAAGTTTAGTCCGCCAAAAACGAACTGACTGATTGCGCCAGCCTCCTAATAGGCTTTGAGGTAAGCAATCAAAATATAAGAAAATATTACCGCATAGATAGTAGCCCCTGATGCTCTGTTCGGCGGTCGAGTAGAAAGGCCGAAGAGAGGATCAAATGATGACTCAGGAGTCTAATCAGAATATATCTATGTGTATGTGCAGGCTTCACTGCTGGCCACTGCCGCACGTACTGCAGAGGTCTCTACACTGAAGCAGGACCTGGAGCGGAACAAGAACGAGCTTGGCCTTACGAAGAGGTAGCTCGAGGAGAGCAAAGGTAAGCAATACCTTGTCTATATAAAATAAAAGAAGTTCGGATGTAAAGTAATAGGATCATCATGAATTTTCCAGGGGCCACGACCGAACTGGCGACCCTAAAGAAGGCATTGTCCGAGGCCGAAGACAAAGAGGCCAAGGAGCGCATTGAGCGGGAGAAACAAGAAGTCATAGTGGGAGAGGTGCAATAAGAGCTCGAGGCTCTCGCCAAGAAACACGAGTCCTTGGAGCTTGACTCTAAGGCGCGAGAGTCCGAGCTTGAGAAGGCGCTCGAAAGCGCCCGGAGCGCCAAGGCTGAAGCCCACAAGGCCCTCCAGGAGATTGACGCGGTGAAGAAGATAGCAGCGGGTAAGGCATTCATTATCCAAAGCAAGCATGTGAAGGAAACTTTCCTTTTTCTTACCCGAGTTCGAAGCTCTCCAGGAGCGTTTGCAGATCTTCCCCGCAGTGTACGGGATGCCGCGGAGTTTTACCGAGCTGAGGAGGGGAGCTCGACGGAGAAGTTGTTCTGGTCTCAGTATACTGGGACCGAACACCCCGTGCCCTTGAGCGACTAGCTGAAGCTGTTGGTCGAGCTTCACAAGGCGGCCGAACAAGCCATGAGGGGCCTTATAGTCCAGATGTGGCCTGGTGCGCCCTTGTCCGGCAGCTACTTCGGTCTGGTGAGGCGGCTTGTCGACGCCTGCCCACGGCTTGAAGTCATAAAGCGGTCCGTCTGCATCGAGGGTGCGCGCAGGGCTTTTGCCCGGGCGAGGGTGCACTGGGCGAAGCTGGACGTCATGAAGCTGGTGAAGGAGGGGCCGCCGGAGGGCAAGGAGCATCGCTGCCCCGAGATGTATTATGAGAGTGTCCTGAAGGGTTCCCGCCTTGTGGCGAATGAATGTGCCAGGGATGTAATTTTTGAATGAACATGCTCGTGTGATCCTGTAATGTCAAACAAGTTCATTAGCGCTATGCAATGCTTTTTTAATTTAAAATATTACCTTATGTGTGGCCGTTTACAAAATCTGAGAGTTGGCCAGTCGTCGGCTTCTGCCCCCATGTAACTAGTACTGGGTTGTTCGGGATAAACCTGAGCACTCTTTACCCCAATTTTGGGTCCTTCAAGGGAGGTGTTCAGCGCAACGAACCAGGCAATCGGACTATAAGGCTTTATCACTCTCACTTAGCCATAGAAGTCTACAATTTTAAATTTTGGCGAAGCCCCTAGTATACGAAAGGCCGAATTTGGGGCGCTATACATGCCTAAGCCGGAAAAGGCCGACTCCTCGCCCGAAGCAGAAAAAGTCTTTAAGGACTTGAGACCGCTCGAACAGCGACCAGTCTCTCGCCTTATCATGACAGTCAGTTTTCGGCTTTCTCTACTGAGGTGGTCGTCCGGAAGAACCGGGACACAATCGCAGTAGTTCTCCCACCGCTACCTTAGCCGATATAGCGGAATGTAAGGTACCAAAGCATGGGAGCCGGGCAAACCCAACTATTGACCCGAGACATGATTCGGAGCTGATGCATATAATGCTATAAGTTCGGAGTGCCGCACTATCGAGAGTGTTCAGACTTCTCGCGCCGTATTATGGGGTAAACGAAAGCCCCTGGCGTACTGGCCGTGCCCGAATTTACGGGTGTGGATTGTCGTAAATGGACAAAAAGGGAAAAAAGAATGAATAATGCAATAATAGACTAATGCAATGCATTGTTATTTAAATAATACGTCGAAGCGTACTGGTACAGGTAGCGCAATAAGCAGAAAGTAGGACTATTCGAAATGTCCTATCCAAGGACAAGCTGCGTATGGATAGTAGAAAGCGGGTATTATTATTAGAGACCACCTGGGGGTTCCCGTGTACATCTTAGCTTCTTGCCGCCTTGGTTGTTCCTTCCCGTAATGTGTCCTACAATCGTACTGTCGAAAAGGGCTTCCAGAGAGTTAGGCCCTGAAAGAGAAAAGAAATGATAAAGGTATACAGCCCCTAGGGCGGTTAAGCCACATTGCGGGACGTGCCCTGATCGTGCCCCCGCCTATGTCCATGGTATTTTCTGTGCGTAATTATGTACGTGCGGCATGGATTTTGTCGCTTGACTGGGACTGGGACGGGGGCTGAATTGCTAGGCGAGTTCTGAACATGCGAGGCGATCCTGTTGCAGTTTACTCCGGACACGCTTGAAGGTGTTTAGGGGCTATATTGCCGAATTAGTGGTTTGCCTTGAAAGGCTGCTTTGTGCTTCTGCTACGAGGGCCGCAGTGTGCTCTTCCGTGCGGAGCGAGCATTCTGTGTTTCCATTCAGTATTATGACCCCCCGAGGTCCTAGCATCTTGAGCTTGAGGTATGCCTAATGCGGTACTGCATTGAATTTTGCGAATGCAGTTTGTCCGAGCAGTGCATGATAACCACTGGGAAACGGGGCGATGTCAAAGATTAACTCCTCGCTTCGGAAGTTGTCCGGTGATCCGAAGACCACTTCCAGTGTGATTGAGCCTATGCAATGGGCCTCTACACCTGGGATGATGCCCTGAAAGGTGGTTTTGGTGGGTTTGATCCTCAAGGGATCGATGCCCATTTTTCGCACTGTATCCTGATAGAGCAGGTTCAGGCTGCTGCCGCCGTCCATAAGGACTCGAGTGAGGTGAAATCCGTCGATGATGGGGTCTAGGACCAGTGCGGCGGATCCTCCATGACGGATGCTAGTTGGGTGGTCCCTGCAATCAAAGGTGATCAGGCAAGCAGACCCTGGGTTGAACTTTGGGCGACGGGCTCCATCGCATAAACGTCCCTTAGTGCACGCTTCCGCTCCCTCTTGGGAATGTGGGTTGCATATATCATGTTCACCGTCTTCACTTGTGGGGGGAACCCCTTCTGTCCTCCCGTGTTCGGCGGCTGGGGCTCCTCCTCGTCATCACTATGCAGCCCCTTGTCCTTTTTTTCGGCATTTAACTTGCCGGCCTGCTTGAACACCCATCATTCTCTGTTGGTGTGATTGGCTGGCTTGTCGGGGGTGCCGTGGATTTGACACGAGCGATCCAGTATGCGATCCAAACTAGACAGAGCCAGAGTACATCTTTCAAATGGCTTTTTCCGCTGACCGGATCTAGAGCCTCTGAATCCGTCATTGACTACCGTATCCTCGGTGTTATTGCCGTTATTGCGGCGCTTTGGTCTGTTACGATGTTGTCTGCCATTGGCATCTTTGTTATCCGGGGTGCCCGAATTCCTGGATGTGTTGTTGCTGCGAGCCAGCCAGCTATCCTCACCCTCGCAAAAGTGGGTCATGAGTGTCGTGAGGGCTGCCATAGACTTCGACTTCTCTTGGCCGAGGTGTCGGGCAATCCACTCATCGCGGATGTTATGCTTGAATGCGGCTAGGGCCTCTGCATCCGGACAGTCGACAATTTGGTTTTTCTTAGTCAGGAACCGTGTCCAGAATTGTCTGGCTGATTCCCCTGGCTGCTGAGTTATATGGCTCAAGTCATCAACATCCGGTGGTCGCACAAAAGTGCCCTGGAAGTTGTCAAGGAATGCGTCTTCCAGATCCTCCCAACTGCCGACGGAGTCTGCTGGCAAGCTATTCAGCCAATGCCGAGCTGGTCCCTTGAGTTTTAGTGGGAGGTATTTGATGGCATGTAGATCATCATCGCGAGCCATGTGGATGTGAAGGAGGAAATCCTCAATCCATAGAGCGGGATCTGTTGTACCATCATACGATTCGATAGTTATGGGTTTAAAACCCTCCGGGAATTCGTGATCCATAACTTCATCAGTGAAGCATAGGGGGTGTGCGGGGCCTCTGTGCCGGGCTATATCACGACACAGTTCATATGAGTCTTGTCTGCTGTATTCGTCCCTGCCGAATTTACCTTTGGTGTATCCGGCGTGACGATCATCGTCCCGCGTTGGTGCATGCCCCCGTGACCCGTATATTGACCTTGCGAGTTTTGCCTTACTGTCCAATACGTCTCGCAGGTCCCGTGTGTTTCCCCAGGCCTTGGTATTTTTGATTGAGTGGCGGCGGGGTGCAGGCTGAACTTCAGGCCGAAACGCCTCTCTTGCTCGACCACACAATGGCCGGTCAGCCGCATCGTACACTGGTGATGGAGGTTTCAATGCTTCCTTCTCGAGGTGATGTAGCAACCTGTGTTTTGGGTAACTCTTGGAGGGGCGCTCGAGTTCGTATTCCTCAGCCGCAAGGACTTCAGTCCATCTGTGTGCTAGCAAGTCTTGATCAGCTTGAAGCTGTTGTTGCATTTTCTTCAGGCTATTTGCTGTGGCCATAAGCCGGCGCTTGAAGCGCTCCTGCTCGACGGGTCCTCAAGCACGATAAATTCTTCGTCGTCGAGGCTCGCCTCATCTTCGGAGAGAGGCATGTAATTGTCCTCCTCCGGTTCTCCATCTGCTGCCTGCCCTGGAGGGATGGCTTGTTCATCCTCCGGCTCTACATCATGCTGGAGGGGATTGTGGTTGTCTTCGGCACTATCCGGAGTGTTATTACCTCCTGTGCCGGTATCACTACTTTTGCTGTGGCGGGACTTAGAGCAGCGCCGCTGACGACGGCGATTGGGTTGCTTCTTGGAGGGGTCATCCTCCACTGTCTCGTCGCCATTTCCTTCTTTAGGGGTGTCCACCATATATATGTCGTATGATGAGGCAGCGGTCCAGCACCCTGTGGGCGGTGGTTCCTGCTCGTCTCCAGCATCTCGTCCATACCGTCGATGTCTTCGGAGTCGAAGTCGAGCATGTCGGTTAAGTCGTCGACAGTGGCTACTAAGTGGGTGGTGGGTGGACAACGAATTTCTTCGTCGTCCGCATCCCATTCTAGCCGGACATAGTTCGGCCAAGGTTCTCCTGACAGGGAGAGAGACCTTAATGAATTTAGCACATCGCCGAAGGGCGAGTGCTGAAAGATATCCGCGGAGGTGAACTCCATGATCGGCGCCCAGTCGGATTCGACGGGCACGGATGTAAGCGGATCGGAGTTCGTGTGTCGGTGTCAAAACCGGCGGATCTCGGGTAGGGGTCCCGAACTGTGCGTCTAAGGCGGATGGTAACAGGAGGCAGGGGACACGATGTTTTACCCAGGTTCGGGCCTTCTTGATGGAGGTAAAACCCTACGTCCTGCTTGATTTATTCTTGATGATACGAGTACTACAAGAGTTGATCTACCACGAGACCGGAGAGGCTAAACCCTAGAAACTAGCCTATGGTATGATTGTATGTTATCCTACGGACTAAAACCCTCCAGTTTATATAGACACCGGAGAGGGTTAGGGTTACACAAGGTCGGTTACAAAGGAGGAGATATCCATATCCGTACTGCCTAGCTTGCGTTCCACACCAAGTAGAGTCCTATCCGGACACGGGACGAAGTCTTCAATCTTGTATCTTCATAGTCCAACAGTCCGGCCAAAGGATATAGTCCGGCTGTCCGGAGTCCCCCTAATCCAGGACTCCCTTAGTAGCCCCTGAACCTGGCTTCAATGATGATGAGTCCGGCGCGCAGTGTTGTCTTGGGCATTGCAAGGCGGGTTCCTCCTCCGAACACATCACAGAAGAGTTTGAATACCAGGATAGTGTCCGACCCTGCAAAATAAATTCCACATACCACCGTAGAGAGAATAATATTTCCACAAATCTTAATCTGCTGACACGCTTTGGCAACATGACATTAAGGCATGGCCCGGTGATTATTCGAACCATTTCCTTTAACTAGCCCCGCACATAACACGAGGCAATTTTTTGACACGTCTTGTCAAAGCAGAGATCGTGTCCCCCTTATTATGGGATTCTCATCAATACGGGCGTGGGTAACCCAACCGCGCCATCAATTACGGCGATTGGGGGATAAGCGAGTTTTATCAGGCTAGTGGGGGCGCATAGTTTCGGCCGCCCTTATAAAGGGACAAGGTTTAACCTTTTTCTACCCACGCCTTCTTCCTCCTTGCTCATCCACTCTTGCGCACTCGAGCTCCAATGCCCAAGCCCACATCCTTCCCCTCAATCTTCTCCAATCATGTCCGGAGCGGGAGGCAAATGGATGGCTTCCTCCATTACAGAGGGACACATCAAGAAGCTGTGGGGAGCCGGATACTTGGCCGCGAATATCGCGCATCGGCTGCCCGCTGCGGGGCAGATCGTTCCTACCCATGAACCTCACGAGAGGGTAGTCTTCCTCCACCACTTCCTCCGTGGACTGGGGTTTCCCCTCCATCCAGTCGTTCTTGGTCTTATGTTCTACTACGGGCTGGACTTCCATGATCTGGCCCCGAACTTCGTCCTCAACATTTCGGCGTTCATCATCGTGTGTGAGGCTTTCCTCCGCATCCGGCCCCACTTCGGCCTGTGGTTAAAGACCTTCAATATCAAGCCGAAGGTGGTGGGCGGCCAACAAGTAGAATGCGGCGGAGCCATGGTGGGCAAGATGCCCAACGTTATATGGCTTGAAGGCTCCTTCGTGGAGACCATAAAGGGGTGGCAATCTGCATGGTTCTACATCACCGAGCCACGCGACGCCAAATGGGTGGCTGCCTCCAAGTTTCGATCCGGAATCCCCACGTGGCTCACCTCCTGGAAAGAGAAGGGACTGTCCTAGGGTTCATAGGTAGAGCTGGACGGACTCCAGAAATGTATCCGGAATATGGCCGGCAAGAAGCTCAAGCTTGTCAATATAGTCCAGGTCATGCTCATCCGCCGGATCCTCCCGTGCCAACAACGGGACTTCAACTTGTGGGAGTTCGACCCGGCCCAGCACCAGACACTGAGCGAGCTCTTCGACACGACACACAAGGATGTCTGGAAGGTGCTATTCAAGGGTGCCGAGGTCCCTCCCTCCCTCGGCGAGGACCGCGGGCTAAGCGCGAAGCGCCAAGCGCATTCGGTGAGTTCTATACATCCGGTAGGATATTTATTTCCCCTAGCTTTACCATGTGCGGGGTTTGAGCTCCATGCCTTTGACAGGACTGGGTGGAGATGTCGGGGCAGATTAACTGTCCGGCCCCTCTGCCCGAAGACACCGCGGACGCTCTCTTGATGGAGATGCTGACTCCGGCTCCTTACAAGGTGCCGGAGAAGACCAAGAAGGCCAAGGGAACCCGAAAGAGTTCCCGACGCCAGGTGTTATCGGACTTATCGTCTGATAACTCCAGGACGCACTCCTCCCCCGAAGACGAGGAGGAAGATGAAGATGCTCCCCCTCCAGTCGAGGGAGACAAGAAAAGGAAGGCCGCCCCAACCGGGGGGGGCGAAGGGTCCAAGAAGGGAAGGACTCTCCTTCCGGACTTCTCCACCACCGCCGCCGAAGGCGAAGACGAGTGGCTGCTCAGGGCCAAGCCCCTGGCGAAGTCGTAAGTATTCGGATGCCAGAGTAACTCATAGCATACCTTTGTCGCACTGCCTCTCCTAACGCCGAATTATGACTATGCAGACCGCTACGAGCCCGTATCGACGTATCGTCAGAGGGCTCCCTGGGCTCGTCGGATATGGATAGCGATCCACTTTCGACCGCCACCTTCCCTTGCCCTACAGACAATGCCGAGGTATTGTCTCAAGAGGCATCGGGTCAAGGGGAGACAGTGCCGGAGGTGCCTCAAGGCGACCTTCTGAACTCCGGGGCAGAGGGAGCAAGGCTCCCGAGGGCTCCGAGTTTGGCCGTCAGACGAACACCGCGCCCGAACCCCCAGTGGTTCCGGACTCGGGCAGGCGGCTTCCTTCCAAAAGGGGCAAGACGCTTGTGCCGGTGACCTCTGTCCATCCAGAGGCACTGGACAATCTGCTGGGAGCGCTTCGCAGCGCTTCCATCGATGAAGAGCACCGCACTATTATGAGTGCGGTGGTCCAGAAGGTTCAGTCCGCCAAGAGCGGACTGACTGAAGCCTGTGCCAGCCTTCTAACAGGCTTTGAGGTAAGTTTTTGAAATATGGGGAAAAATATTACCACATAGATAGTAGCCCCTGATGCTCTGTTCGGTGTTCACAAAGAAAAGCCGAACAGAGGATCAAACAATATCGCAGGAGTCTAATATAAGTATATCAATATGCGTATGCAGGCTTCGCTGCTGGCATCTGCCGCACTGACTGCAGAGGTCGCCGCACTGAAGCAGGACCTTAAAGGGTCCAAGGACGAGCTCGGCCTTGCCAAGAGGCAGCTCGAGGAGAACAAAGGTAAGTAGTACCTAGTCTATGGATATGTATGAAAAGAATGCGATTACAAAATGACAGGATCGTCGTAAATTTGCCTGGGGCCACGACCGAGGTGGAGACTCTAAAGCAAGCACTATCCGAGGCCGAAAACAAAGCAGCCAAGGAGCGCACCGAGCGGGAAAGGCATGAGGCACGGGTGGGCGAGGTGCAGCAAGAGCTCCACGCTCTCGTGACGAAGCACGAGGCGTTGGAGCTTGACTTGAAGACGCGAGAGTCTGAGCTTGCCGTGGCCCTCGAGAGCGCAAAGAGTGCCAAGGCCGAGGCCCGAAAGGCCCTTCAGGAGATTGATGCGATGAAGAAGATAGCGGCGGGTAAGGCATTCTATATGCAAAGCAAGCATGTGAAAGTAAATTACCTGTTACTTACCCGAATCCGGAGCTCTGCAGGAGCATTCGCAGATTTGCCCCGCAGTATGTCAGATGCCGCACAGTTTTACCAGGCCGAGGAGGGAAGCTCAACAGAGAAGCTGTTCTGGTCTCAGCATACTAGGACCGAACACCCGATGCCTCTGAGCGACCAGCTGAAGCAACTGGTCGAGCTGCACAAGGTGGCCGAACAGGCCATGAAGGGCTTTATAGTCCAGATGTGGCCTGGCGATGCCCTTCCCAGCAGCTACTTCGGCCTGGTGAGGCGGCTTGTGGATGCCTGCCCACGGCTGGAAGTCATCAAGCGGTCCGTCTGCATCGAAGGTGCACGCCGGGCTTTCGCCCGTGTGAAGGTGCAATGGGCCAAGCTGGACGTCGTGAAGCTGATTAAGGAAGGGCCGCCGGATGGCAAGGAGCATCACCACCCCGAGATGTACTATGAGGGTGTCCTGAAGGGTGCTCGTCTCGTAGCGGACGAGTGTACGAAAGATATAATATTCGAGTAAACTCGCTCGTGTAATCCTGTAGTTATGAAAACTTGTTCATATGCGCTATGCAACGCTTGTTTGAATTTAAAATATTACCTTATGTTCGACTGTTTATCAAATATGAGAGATGGCTAGTCGTCGGCTTCTGCCCCCACGCCACGAGTGCTGGAGTGTTCGGAATAAACCTGAGCACTCTTGTTCCCATTGTTGGGTCCTTCGAGGGAGGTGCCCAGCACAACGAACAAGGCAATCGGACTATAATGCGTTATCACTCTCACTTAGCCATAGAATTCTATAATTTTAAATTTCGGCGAAGCCCCTAGTATTCAGAAGGCCGAATTCGGGGCGCGATACACGCCTTAAGCCGGACAGGGCCGGCTCCTCGCTCTAAGCGGCATAAGCCTTTAGGGACTCGAAACCTCTCGGACAGCAACCAGTCTCTCGCCTTATCATGACAGTCAGTTTTAGCTTTCTCTACTGAGGTGCTTAGCCCAGCAGAACTGGGGCACAATCGCAGTAGTTCTCCCAGTGCTACCTTAGCCGATATAGCGTTACGTAAGGTACCAAAACATGGGAGCCGGGCAAACCCAACTCTTGACCCAAGACATGATTCGGAGGTGATGCATATAATGCTATAAGTTCGGGGTGCCGCACTTGTGAAAGTGTTAGGACTTCTCACACCATATTGTGGGGTACTTAAGCCGCTGGTGTATTGGCCGTACCAAAGTGTACGGTTGCAAGGTGTCATTAATGAACACATATATAAAAGAAAAATGCAAAAACAGACTGAAGCTATGCATTGTTTATTCGAAAAGATGCATTAAAGCAAAATGATACAAGTAGTGCGATAAGCAGAAAATGGGACTATTTGACATGTCTCTTCCAAGGGTAAGTTGCGGAACGGTAGTGAAAGCGGGTATTTTTCTTGTTATAGAGACCACCTGGGAGTTCCATGATGCGACGTAGCTTCCGCCCCCCTGGTCCTTGCATCGTGTGTTCGGCCATTATATTGCCGGACAGGGCTTCCAGAGAGTGAAGTCCTGGAAGAGAGAAAAAATAACAAAGTAGGGAGCCCCTAGTGCGGTTGAGCCGCGTTTCGGGGCGTGCCGCTGTCGTGCCCCTGTGCCCATGGTATTTTTAATGCGTAATTGTGTACACATGGCACGTGTGTCGCCATTTGGATGGGGCTGGGGTAGGGGCCGCATTGCTATGCGAGCTCAGAACGTGCCAGGCGGTCCTGTTGCAGATTACTTCAGGCACGCTTAACGGTGTCCGGCCGTCTGATCGCCGGACTTGAGAATTGCCTTGATAGGCCGCTTTGCACTTCTGCTGCGAGGGCCGCAGTGTGCTCCTCGGTTCGGAGAGAGCGTTCTGTGTTTCCATTGACTGTGATGACCCCCCGAGGTCCTGGCATCTTGAGCTTTAGGTATGAGTAGTGCGGCACCGCATTGAATTTTGCAAATGCGGTTCATTCGAGGAGTGCATGATAGCCACTACGGAACGGGAATTTGTCGATGTTTAAGTCCTCGCTTCGGAAATTATCCGGGGATCCGAAGACCACTTCTAGTATGACTGAGCCTGTGCAATGGGCCTCTACACCTGGTATTATGCCCTTAAAGGTCGTTTTTGTGGGTTCAATCCTTGAGGGATCTATGCCCATTTTGCGCACTGTGTCCTGATAAAGTAGGTTCAAGCTGCTACCGCCGTCCATAAGGACTCGAGTGAGGTGAAATCCGTCAATGATTGGATCTAGAACCAATGCGACAAATCCGCCATGGCGGATACTAGTGGGGTGGTCCTTGCGATCGAAAGTGATCGGGCAGGAGGACCATGGGTTGAACTTTGGGGCGATTGGCTCCAACGCGTATACGTCCCTTAACGCATGCTTTCGCTCCCTCTTGGGGATGTGGGTTGCATATATCATGTTCACCGTCTGCACTTGTGGGGGAAACCCCTTCTGTCCTCCGATGTTCGGCGGTCGGGGCTCCACCTTGTCGTCGCTATGTAGCCCCTTGTCTTTGTTTTCGGCATTTATCTTGCCGGCCTGCTTGAACACCCAACAATCCCTGTTGGTGTGGTTTGATGGCTTGTCAGCGGTGCCATGTATCTGACACGAGGGATCGAGTATACGGTCCAAACTGGATGGGCCCGGAGTGCTTCTTTTGAATGGCTTTTTCCGTTGACCTGACTTAGAGCCTCTGAGTTCGGCATTAACTGTCGTATCCTCGGTATTGTCGTTGTTAATGCGGCGCTTGTGCTTGTTGCGACATGACCTGCCATTGCTGTCCTTGGTATCCGAATGTAACACCCTCGATGCGGCTATATATCCCACGTGTCGAAGCACGACTTAGAGGCATAACCGCATTGAAAGCAATGTCGCAAGTGAGGTTATCTTCACACAACCCATGTAATACATAAGGGGAAAATATACATAGTTGGCTTACAATCGCCACTTCACACAAATACATGAATAAAGCATTACATCAACTAGATACAATCAAGGTCCGACTATGGAACCAAAATAAAAGAAGACTACCCCAAAAGCTACACAGATCCCCGATCGACCCGAACTGGGCTCCACTACTGATCAACTAGAAAGAAACAACACAAAGGACAAGATCTTCATTGAGCTCCTCCTTGAGCTTGGTTGCGTCACCTGCTCGGTAACATCAGCACCTGCAAACTGGTTTTGGAAGTATCTGTGAGTCACAGAGACTCAGCAATCGCACACCCTCGCGATCAAGACTATTTAAGCTTATGGGTAAGGTAAAGGTATGAGGTGGAGCTGCAGCAAGCGACTAGCATATTTGGTGGCTAAACATACGCAAAAGAGAGCGAGAAGAGAAGGCAAAGCACGATCGAGAAACTATGATCAATAAGTGATCCTAGAACAACCTAGGTCAAGCATTACTCCAACACCGTGTTCACTTTCCGGACTCCGCCGAGAAGAGACCATCACGGTTACACACGTGGTTGGTGCATTTTAATTAAGGTAAACTTCAGGTTTTCTACAACCGGACATTAACAAATTCCCATCTGCCCATAACCACGGGCACGGCTTTTGAAAGTTCAAATCCCTGCAGGGGTGTCCCAACTTAGCCCATCACAAGCTCTCACGGTCAACAAAGGATATTCCTTCTAGCGGGAAGACCCGATTAGACTCGGAATCCTGGTTACAAGACATTTCGACAATGGTAAAACAAGACCAGCAAAGCCACCCAAATGTGCCGACAAATCCTGATAGGAGCTACACATATCTCATTCTCAGGGAACACCGGATTGTCCAAACTACTGGTAGGCCATCCCAGAGTTGCCCTTGGTGGCCACCGGCGGCTGACAAGTTGGACCAACACTCAGAGGAGCACTGGCCCGGGGGTTTAAATAAAGATGACCCTTGGGCAGGCCTACCCAATGGAAAGAAAAGGCTAGGTGGCAAATGGTAAAACCAATGTTGGGCCTTGCTGGAGGAGTTTTATTCAAGGCGAACTGTCAAGGGGTTCCCATTATAAACCAATCGCGTAAGGAATGCAAAATCTAGGAACATAACACCGATATGACGGAAACTAGGGCGGCAAGAGTGGAACAAAACACCAGGCATAAGGCCGAGCCTTCCAACCTTTACCAAATATATAGATGCATTAATTAAATAAGAGATATTGTGATATCCCAACAAGTAACCATGTTCCAACAAGGAACAAAATCCCCATGTTCCAACAAGGAATAACCTTCAATCTTCGCCTGCAACTAACAACGCTATAAGAGGGGCTGAGCAAAGCGGTAACATAGCCAAACAACGGTTTGCTAGGACAAGGTGGGTTAGAGGCTTGGCTTAACAATATGGGAGGCATGATAAGCAAGTGGTAGGTATCGCAGCATAGGCATAGCAAAAGAGCGAGCATCTAGCAAGCAAAGTTAAAAGTGATTTCGAGGGTATGGTCATCTTGCCTGAAATCCCGCAAGGAAGAAGAACGAGTCCATGAAGAAGACAAACGGACGTAGTCGAACGGTTCCTCACAAACGCGATGTTACCGGAACCAACCCGAAGAAGCAACACCGAAAAGAAGCAAACAACATAGTAAACAACCACCACATAATCATGGAATGATGCACAATCAAGTATGATGCATGTCCATTTTAAAGAGGCATGGCATGGCAAAATGCACAAGCAATCCTACAAATTAAGTGGAGCACAATATGTAGAGAGTTGCATATTGACGAAACACCATGACAAGTTATTTAGTTCGATCTCGTTTATTTACCCAACAATATTAAATGTTGTTAAACATGGCAAGAGGGTGAAGCAAAGTAAAACTACCTATCTAGTCAAGGTTAAATGAGGCCGGAACAACAAAACAACAAGTCCGGAAACTCCTCATGTGCATATTTTGGTTATGGTACTGTTCTTCCCTAAACATAATTTTAGAGTTATTAAACATGCAAAGTAAGGTCAACATGTTAAACTAGGCATTTTTCCACCCCATTTACATATAAATTTTATTAAATTCCGAGTTACGGTTATTTAGTTATGAATTAAATCATTTTAGCAAGTTATTTAAGCAAATTTAAACAAACATCATTTTAAACATTTTAAACATAGATGAAAGTTTCATATTATTAAACTAGATGAAAATATAAGCAAGTTTCATTTATAAAGTTTTTACATATGATGCATGGTTGGAGAGTTATTATATGCATGATCATGAAGGGGTTTTCTGCAAAACTGTTGCCTCAGGAATCAGGCAAAAATCACAGACAAGGGAAAAAAGTACATTGGGCCGAATCCGAGGCTGGCCCAACAACACAGGGGAGGGCGGGTTTGGCAGCTGCTGACCATTGGGCCTTGGCCCAATTGGTGGAGAAGGAAGGCCTGCAGGGGGCGCGCAACTAGGCCTGTTAACCCTGCGCTCGGTCAACACGCGAGCGAGAGGAGTGGGCGAGCTGCTGCTGTCCTCTTCTAAAGAACAGAAACAGCAGCACGTCCATGGTGATGCAGGAGACGATGGCAGGGGGGTCCCGGCAACGGGGACGGCTGGAACCGGTGGGAACGGGCGGATCGAGACGTCCGGCGTCGGTTTCGGGCAACGGTGGCGGGCGGAGTTCGGGTGCGGGGCTCCAAATCCATGGCGCTGTCCAAGATGCAGAGAGAGAGAGAGAGATTACGGACAAGCGGAAGCTTCAGCGGAACAGAGACAAGGGAAGGGAGCAGGTGCAGCGTGGACGACCTGGCCGTGATCTTCGTCGACGGCAGGCGTGGGTGCTCTAGGTGGTCATGGGGTGGTGCGTTGGGGCCGGACCCTGTACAGAGGAGGCCACAGGTGAGGTGGAGGAAGGCGGGGCTCCAGCTGCACGTCCATGTTGATGCAGAGGACAGCGGCGTCGACTTGGCTGTAGGGACATCGCGGGGACGGCGGCGGCTTGGTGTGGTGTCGAGCACGAAGCAGAAGGCAAGCCGAGGAGGTCGACACGGTCTCGGGCCTCGCGGCCAACGGAAGCGGGTGGTGAGCGTGCGCCTCATCCCCTGCTCATCAGGAAGTAGAGCAGCGGCGGTGAACTCCACGGGGAGGAGGCCAGGAACACCGGGGCGGCCGCAGGAAGGTTGGCAGAGGTCGGGAGTCGACGGTCCGGGGACTTGACAGCGGGAGAGGCGGTAATGGAGCTCCAAACGACGGCTCCATGGTTCCCTGTGAGAGGAAAAATAGAGAAAGGAAAGGGAAGATTGTGAGAAAAAGAGGTTGAGAAGCAGGAGGGAAAAAGGAGCGAGGCTGTCAGGGCACTCATCTTCGGCGAGGTTCGGTCGCTGGTGTCGGCCGGACGACGAGGCAGGGTCGAGGGCGATGGGGAGCTGTGGGAGGAGCTCGGGCAGAGGTTCTTGGGATGGAGGGATCGAGAGGGGCTGGTGATTGGTGGGTTTGGATCGGGAGGGATCCCGACAGAGTGGCGGCTGCGCTAGGGAAAGGATGGATGGGATAAGGCCCCTAGAATTTAGGGTTGCAGGTTTATATAGTGGGTCTATACGCAGACTAATGGAAGCCCTTCGATCTAAATCAGGCGGTTGAGAAAAAAATAGGTTAGGAAGTCCAATAAACAAAACGGAGATGTTTTGTAGACGTTTGGGGATGATCCGGACACAACGGTGGCGACAGTCCGCGTCGGGTCCGGGACAGCTTTTCGGACGCGCGCGCGAGGAGAACCACGGGCTGACGAGAGAGGTTAGGTTGGGTCTGGCGGATTGTGAAGAGCGGGTTGGTCTGAGGGAAGAGGGGAGAGATGCAGCCCAGCACGGTTTCCGGAGACCGAAAACGTCCGACGTTAGACCGGCTATACTGCCGCTATAGTTACCCGTTGGGGGCATCAAACGATCTCCGAATGCGATGAAACTTGACAGGCGGTCTATCTACACTATAATAAGACCACACGTCCACTCTCATCCCATTCCTAGAACATTTTCCGGCCACTTATAAAATACTATTTCAGACATGCTGCGGGCGCGTGCAAGTGTGTCTGGGCTCAGAACGGACAACGGACGGAACGAGGAGACCGGGACGGATGCAAGTTTTGAAAACATGATTATGCAATGCACATGACGACATGACAAGATGCAACACGCAAGCAAATGACATGGCAACGATAGAGAAAAACTGGGAGACACCTGTCACATTGGTCTCGGGGCGTCACAACACTCCACCACTACGAAAGGATCTCGTCCCGAGATCTAGAATGGCACCGGAGGGAAAACGGAAGAGAAAGAGAAGAGGTAAAACTAAGTTGCTTCTTTGACAAACTAGTGAGACCGAAGAACCTTTCAAAAGGTTGAGAAAAATTAAAGAAAGAAAGCAACGGAGAAGAAGAAAGTTGAAAGCACTCCGTTAAGAAAGAGGAACAAGGAAGAGTACATTCGAACAGCACTTCGGTTGAGAAGGGATGCAAGACTTTATAAGATCAAAAGAACTAGAAGAGAAGACACAACACTCCGGTTAGTTGAATAAGCGCAGGAGAGAACACGATCCTAAAAAAACAGAAGATGGTTGAAGAGAGCACCATCACAATGCCTCCGGAACAAAAGTAAGAATGGAATGAACGAAGGGAAAAAACGAGAGCACACTTACAACAAATGCTAAAACAGAGTTGTTGGAAAACCAACAACGAAAAGAATAAGATTGATATGGTCTTATGGAATACATCTTAAATTATGAGGTGACAACCTGCCACTCACGGAAAAAAGAATTGGATTGATAAGAACAAGGGGACGAGAAACTTATTTCACGGGGAGGATAAATTAAGAACTTGGATCATTTATAAGCACCATAAATAGCCACAATCCATAGGGAAAGCTTTAGGTGAAATATAACCCAAGATAACTCCAACGAAAAGGTTGATGGATTTAAAATATCTCATTCTTGATAACTTGTGACTCACGAAGCACGAAGGGAAATCATCAAGAATGACATAATACCACCTCCAATGGTACGGTACAAAGAATTGCACTCCGGATTAGAAGATGAAGAAAAACTTGAGCTCCTTAGAAAAAAATGTTGATGAACACTCCGAGAAGGAATTAAATCCTTGAAGAACCACCATGTTGAGCCTTCGTGAAAACTCCGGCAAAAAAATGATCAAATGAAATGGAGGATGAAAAGAATAAGGTTGAAGCCTTGCAATGATTTAAATGAATCTCGGTGGAGATGTAATTTTTAAAAAAAGGTTGGAACTCCGGGAAAAGAGAAGATGAAACAATTTAAATCAAGAATTTGATGAGCCTCTGGAATAGGGAATTAATTACTTGGGTGAATCAAGAATAAGAATTATGTTATGCTCATCCTTCACCAATTAAATTGATGACAATCAATGGCTTTGGCATACTACTTATTCTCGTAGAAAGAATTAAGATAGATATATCACAAATTTGAGAAGGTCTTCAACGCTCCACCGAAAGGATTTGAAAAGCACGAATGCATAGATATGATACACGAAGGAAGAAAACTCTTGAACAAACCACTGTAAGAATTGAAAAAGAACGATTAAAACATGAAGAAACACCGGGAGGAATTAGCAATTAAACAAAGATGCTTGAGAGAGTTTAAATTCAAGTGAACGAAAAAAATCATGAGCTGATAAGAGAATGTTTGAACGATGCGCCGGTAAGATTTGGAGAACTAGAGCTGAAAGCTGAGAATGAATAAGTCTTCTGAAATGATGGGCTCCGGATGAATCAAATTGAACAGAATCTTGAATTGCTCTGGATGGGTGAAAAAATCTCAGAACTGAAAACAATTATGAGAGGATGGCAGAGAATGAGGAAATATTTAAAAGAAACTCTTCTTCGGTCTTCAAAAACTGAGAATGATGACAGGAAACACCACCAAGAATTGTTTAGACACTCCGGAATGAAGAATAGAAAAGGTTCAGCCAATGATGAAAAGAATTTGAAAGATCTTGAAGAAATACATATGACTGATGACAATTCATTCTTATGTCAAACTTTAGAAAAGAATTTGAGGATAGCTCCAGAAAAAAAAAGAGTCAGGTAAGATCCTGGGAAAAGACCTGTGGGTTAGGGCCCACTCAAGAGAAACACCGTTGAATGATTTAGAAGATAGATTGCGCCAGTTGCAATAAATGGCTTGAATGAGGTAACATCCTCGAAAGATCTTGAACGAATGCAGAGTGGAAACACGAATCTTCGAGATATCTTGAGCACCCCGGAACAATTGAATAGAGAGAAGTGGATGATTACGTGGTGCACCGGCATGAGAAAGCATTAGAAACGAGGGAAAAGGGATATGATCAACACCAAAAGCTTGAATTGGTTCCACCGGAGAAGATAAAGAGCAAATAATGATGAACTTGAGGCTCCGTTAGTATCTTCATGAGAATCACCGGATAAGAACATTGACGGAAAAGGATGGAGAGACTTCACAATAATAAAAGGATGCTTGATAAAGATATCGGATACCTTGAAGAAAAAGGGTGGGTGGGCGGGAAAAACAAAGGCAACTTGGAGACGGATGAAACAAACAACGTTGATGAAAAACTGAGATTGGATCTTGCGGATGTTGAAATGATCGGATCCACTTGAAGAGAAGCACACCGGTTGACAAGAAATTGAAATGACAAACTCAATGATCGAGAAGGATTAGTATTCACATCGAAGTATGAGAACACCATTTGGGGGAAGGTATGGAATCAACATTTGACATTGAAGCAACTCGAATACCACAACTCAAAACAAAACAAAGGATTGGCATGCAGAATAAGCCAGAACAAACATATGATAGAGATTTCGTCCGAAGTTTTCATGGTGGGGCCTACACAGGCTCGATCGTACAGCACCATCATGTACAAGGCAGTGCACATGACATACGAAGCATCCCCGAGTCGGCATAGCCAAGGACTCTTTAAGACACAATGAGACCACTCTAAAACCAACCGTGGATAGGCGGACCACTAGACGTCGAACCCCAATTTCATATCGTACATATGTCAGAAAGATATCCTAAGAGCTACTTGAATTCCCACTTATAAACTCCCGAAATTTTCCGGTTATGCAATCAGGTGTTGGGGATACAGGGGAAGCATAATATCTCACCCAAAACTAGCAAATCCTACATCCAGCTGTATCCATCCTTCAACACATAACCAAGAAACCTTCGGAAATCGTTTACCTCAACCTTCGAAAAGCATCCGTTATACGAGTTATGGCAATACTCCCGAACTCCCGCCCCAGTACTGGGTGGCGTCGAGGTTATCTCACCAACAACTGCATAAAAGAGATTTTCGATGTCGGCGAAACTAAACTCAGGTATTCCAGAACTGCAACGATAAAATTGTGACGACAACACCTCGGAGCTCAACTCCCCGGGACACTGCCACAACCCCTAAATGTCAGGAGGCACCAAGGACAATGTTCTCGTCACAAAACCATCGGAACGATTCCAAGATACCCGCGTGATCCTAAAAAAAATTCGTGAAATTTGAGAAGAGAAGAGTCAAAACTCTACGTCAGGATGCCTCACCAGAGCGATGAAGGGACTGAGCAGTAAAAAGAAGTCCTAACTCTCCGATATATATAATCCTAAATGACTCAAAACATTTCTATACTCAATAACGCCAGCGATTCGATCAAGCAGGGGGCTCCTAAAGTCGGGGAAGGCTCTGATTACCAACCTGTATCGCCCTTGATGCGGCTATATCTCCCACGTGTTGAAGCACGACTTAGAGGCATAACCGCATTGAAAGAAATGTCGCAAGTGAGGTAATCTTCACACAACCCATGTAATACATAAGGGAAAAAGATACATAGTTGGCTTACAATCGCCACTTCACACAAATACATGAATAAAGCATTACATCAACCAGATACAATCAAGGTCCGACTACGGAACCAAAATAAAAGAAAACTAGCCCAAAAGCTACACAGATCCCCGATCGACCCCAATTGGGCTCCACTACTCATCAACAAGACAGAAACAACACAAAGGACAAGATCTTCATCGAGCTCCTCCTTGAGCTTGGTTGTGTCACCTGCTCGGTAACATCAGCACCTGCAAACTGGTTTTGGAAGTATCTGTGAGTCACAGAGACTCAGCAATCGCACACCCTCGCGATCAAGACTATTTAAGCTTATGGGTAAGGTAAAGGTATGAGGTGGAGCTGCAGCAAGCGACTAGCATATTTGGTGGCTAAACATACGCAAAAGAGAGCGAGAAGAGAAGGCAAAGCACGATCGAGAAACTATGATCAATAAGTGATCCTAGAACAACCTACGTCAAGCATTACTCCAACACCGTGTTCACTTTTTGGACTCCGCCGAGAAGAGACCATCACGGTTACACATGCGGTTAGTGCATTTTAATTAAGGTAAACTTTAGGTTTTCTACAACCGGACATTAAAAAATTCCCATCTGCCCATAACCGCAGGCACGGCTTTCGAAAGTTCAAATCCCTGCAGGGGTGTCCCAACTTAGCCCATCACAAGCTCTCACGGTCAACGAAGGATATTCCTTCTAGCGGGAAGACCCGATCAGATTCGGAATCCCGGTTACAAGACATTTCGACAATGGTAAAACAAGATCAACAAAGCCACCCGAATGTGCCGACAAATCCTGATAGGAGCTGCACATATCTCGTTCTCAGGGCACACCGGATTGTCCAAACTTCCGGTAGGCCAGCCCAGAGTTGCCCCTGGTGGCCACCGGCGGCTGACAAGTTGGACCAACACTCAGAGGAGCACTGGCCCGGGGTTTAAATAAAGATGACCCTTGGGCAGGCCTACCCAAGGGAAAGAAAAGGCTAGGTGGCAAATGGTAAAACCAATGTTGGGCCTTGCTGGAGGAGATTTATTCAAGGTGAACTGTCAAGGGGTTCCCATTATAACCCAACCGCGTAAGGAATGCAAAATCCGGGAACATAACACCGATATGACGGAAACTAGGGCGGCAAGAGTGGAACAAAACACCAGGCATAAGGCCGAGCCTTCCACCCTTTACCAAATATATAGATGCATTAATTAAATTAGAGATATTGTGATATCCCAACAAGTAACCATGTTCCAACAAGGAACAAAATCCCCATGTTCCAACAAGGAACAAACTTCAATCTTCACCTGCAACTAACAACGCTATAAGAGGGGCTGAGCAAAGCGGTAACATAGCCAAACAACGGTTTGCTAGGACAAGGTGGGTTAGAGGCTTGGCTTAACAATATGGGAGGCATGATAAGCAAGTGGTAGGTATCGCAGCATAGGCATAGCAAAAGAGCGAGCATCTAGCAAGCAAAGATATAAGTGATTTTGAGGGTATGGTCATCTTGCCTGAAATCTCGCAAGGAAGAAGAATGATTCCATGAAGAAGACAAACGGACGTAGTCGAACGGTTCCTCACAAACGCGACATTACTGGAACCAACCCGAAGAAGCAACACCGGAAAGAAGCAAAGAACATAGTATACAACCACCACATAATCATGGCATGATGCACAATGAAGTATGATGCATGTCCGGTTTAAAGAGGCATGGCATGGCAAAAATGCACAAGCAATCCTACAAATTAAGTGGAGCTCAATATGCAAAGAGTTGCATATTGACGAAACACCATGACAAGTTATTTAGTTCGATCTCGTTTATTTACCCAACAATATTAAATGTTGTTAAACATGGAAAGAGGGTGAAGCAAAGTAAAACTACCTATCTAGTCAAGGTTAAATGAGGCCGGAACAACAAAACAACAAGTCCGGACACTCCTCATGTGCATATTTTGGTTATGGTACTGTTCTGCCCTAAACATAATTTTGGAGTTATTAAACATGCAAAGTAAGGTCACCATGTTAAACTAGGCATTTTTCCACCCCATTTACATATAAAGTTTATTAAATTCCGAGTTATGGTTATTTAGTTATGAATTAAATCATTTTAGCAAGTTATTTAAGCAAATTTAAACAAACATCATTTTAAACATTTTAAACATAGATGAAAGTTGCACATCATTAAACTAGATGAAAATATAAGCAAGTTTCATATATAAAGTTTTTACATATGATGCATGGTTGGAGAGTTATTATATGCAAGATCATGAAGGGGTTTTCTGCAAAACTGTTGCCTCAGGAATAAGGCAAAAATCACAGACAAGGGAAAAAATACATTGGGCCGAATCCAAGGCTGGCCCAATAGCACAGGGGAGGGGGGGTTTGGCAGCTGTTGACCATTGGGCCTTGGCCCAACTGGTGGAGAGGGAAGGCCTGCAGGGGGCGCGCAACTAGGCCTGTTAACCCTGCGCTCGGTCAACACGCGAGCGAGAGTAGCGGGCGAGCTGCTGCTGTTCGCTTATGAAGAACAGAAACAGCAACATGTCCATGGTGATGCAGGAGACGACGGCAGGGGGGTCCCGGCAATGGGGACAGCGGGAACGGGCGGATCAAGACGCCCGACGTCGGTTCCGGGCAACGGTGGCGGACGGAGCTCGGGTGCGGAGCTCCAAATCCATGGCGCTGTCCAAGATGCAGAGAGAGAGAGATATTACGGACAAGCGGAAGCTTCAGCGGAATAGAGACAAGGGAAGGGAGCAGGTGCAGCGAGGATGACCTGGCCGTGACCTTCGTCGACGACGGGCGTGGGTGCTCTAGGTGGTCATGGGGTGGTGCGTTGGGGCCGGACCCTGTACAGAGGAGGCCACAGGCAAGGCGGAGGAAGGCGGGGCTCCAGCTGCGCGTCCACGTCGATGCAGAGGACAGCGGCGTCGACTTGGCTGCAGGGACATCGCAGGGACGGCGGCGGCTTGGCGTGGTGTCGACGCACGAAGCAGAAGGCGAGCCGAGGAGGTCGACGCGGTCCCGGGCGTTGCGGCCAACGGGAGCGGGTGGTCAGCGTGTGCCTCATCCCCTGCTCATCAGGAAGCAGAGCAGCGGTGTCGAACTCCGCGGGGAGGAGGCCGGGAACACCGGGGTGGCCGCAGAAAGGTTGGCAGAGGCCGGGAGTCGACGGTCCGGGGACTTGACGGCGGGAGAGGCGGAAATGGAGCTCCAAACCGCGGCTCCATGGTTCCCTGTGAGAGGAAAAATAGAGAAAGGAAAGGGAAGATCGTGAGAAAAAGAGGTTGAGAAGCAGGAGGGAAAAAGGAGCGGGGCTGTCGGGGCACTCATCTCCGGCGAGGTTTCGGTCGCTGGTGTCGGCCGGACGACGAGGCAGGGTCGAGGGCGATGGGGAGCTGCGGGAGGAGCTCGGGATGGAGGGGATCGAGAGGGGCTGGTGATTGGTGGGTTTGGATCGGGAGGGATCTCGAGAGAGTGGCGGCGGCGCTAGGGAAAGGATGGATGGGACAAGGCCCCTAGAATTTAGGGTTGCAGGTTTATATAGTGGGTCTATACGCAGACTAATGGAAGCCCTTCGATCTAAATTAGACGGCTGAGAAACAAATAGGTTAGGAAGTCCAATAAACAAAACGGAGATGTTTTGTAGATGTTTGGGGATCGTCCGGACACAACGGTGGCGACAGTCCGGGTCGGGTCCGGGACAGCTTTTCGGACGCGCGCGCGAGGAGAGCCGCGGGCTGACAAGAGAGGTTAGGTTGGGTCTGGCAGATTTTGAAGAGCGGGTTGGTCTGAGGGAAGAGGGGAGAGATGCAGCCCGGCATGGTTTCTTGAGACCGAAAACATCTGACGTTAGACCGGCTATACTGCCGCTATAGTTACCCGTTGGGGCATCAAACGATCTCTGAATGCGATGAAACTTGACAGGCGGTCTATCTACACTATAATAAGACCACACGTAAACTCTCATCCCATTCCGAGAAAATTTTCCGGCCACTTATAAAATACAATTTCAGACATGCCGCGGGCGCGTGCAAGTGTGTCTGGGCTCAGAACGGACAACGGACGGAACGAGGAGACCGGGACGGATGCAAGTTTTGAAAACATGATGATGCAATGCACATGATGACATGACAAGATGCAACACGCAAGCAAATGACATGGCAACGATAACGAAAAACTGGGAGACACCTGGCACATCAGTCTCGGGGCGTCACACCGAATTACGAGGGCTCTTTGACATGTTATTGCTACGAGCTAGCCAGCTATCTTCTCCCGCACAAAAGCGGGTCATGAGTGTCGTGAGGGCTGCCATAGATTTCAGCTTTTCCTGTCCAAGGTGCCGGGCAAGCCACTCGTCGCGGATGTTATGCTTGAAAGCTGCTAGGGCCTCTGCATCCGGGTAGTTGACGATTTGATTTTTCTTAGTTAGGAACCGTGTCCAGAATTGCCTGGCCAATTCCTCTGGCTGTTGAATTATGTGGCTCAAGTCATCTACATCTGGTGGTCGCACATAGGTGCCCTGGAAGTTGTCGAGGAATGCGGCTTCCAGGTCCTCCCAACAACCTATGGATTCTACTGGCAAGATGTTGAGCCAATGTCAGGCTGGTCCTTTAAGCTTGAGTGGGAGGTATTTGATGGCGTGTAGATCGTCACCATGGGCCATGTGGATATGAAGGAGATAGTCCTCGATCCATACCGCGGGGTCTGTCGTACCATCATATGATTCGATATTCACGGGTTTGAAACCCTCTGGGATTTGATGATCCATTACTTCATCTCTGAAGCATAACGGGTGTGCGGCGCCTCTGTACTGGGCTATATCATGATGCTGCTCGAATGAGTTTTGTCTGTTGTGTTCAGCCCGGCCGGATTTACTTTTGTTGTATCCCGTGTGACGGTTATCGTCTCGTGTCATGGGGCTCCCACGCGATCCGTAGATCGATCTTGTTTTCCTTGCTTTGTCCTCCAATATATCTCGCAGGTCTAGCGCGTTTCCCCGAGCCTTGGTATTTTTTGAGTGGCACCAGGGTGCGGCTTGAGTTGTGGGCCGAGAGGCCTCTCTATCGCGGCCACGAGGTGGCCGGTCAGCCGTGTCATACGCTGGGACGTAGGTTTAGATGCTTCCTCCTCTAATCGGGGTAGCAACCTGCGTTTTGGGTAGCTTTTGGAGGGGCGTTCGAGTTCATATTCCTCGGCCGCAAGGACTTCAGTCCATCTGTCGGCTAGCAAGTCTTGATCAGCTCTAAGCTGCTGCTGCTTTTTCTTAAGGCTATTTGACGTGGCTATAAGCCGGCGCTTGAAGCGCTCTTGCTCAATGGGAACTTCAGGCACGACAAATTCATCATCACCGAGGCTTGCCTCGTCTTCGGAGGGAGGTATATAATTATCATCCTCTTCCTCTCTATCATCCGCTCTCTCTTGAGGGTCGGCTTCTCCATCCTCCTGTGCTGAATCTTGCTGGAGGGGGTTGTCTTCGGCACTGCCCGGGATGTTATTATCTCCTGTGCCGGAATCACCATTTTTGCTTTGGCGGGACTTAGAGCGGCGCCGCTAACGCCGGCGCTTAGGTTGCTTCTTGGAGGGGTCATCCTCCGCTGTTCCATCGCCATTGCCTTCTTTGGGTGTGTCCACCATATATATGTCATACGACAAGGTGGCTTTCCAGTGCCCTATAGGCGCTGGTTCCTTTTCGTCTCCTTCATCGTCGTCCATACCGTCGATGTCTTCGGAGTCGAAGTCGAGAATGTCGGTCAAGTCATCGACAGTGGCTATGAAGTGGGTGGTGGGTGGGCGTCGAATTTCTTCATCGTCCACATCCCAATCCTGCCGGTCATAATCCGGCCAGGACTCTCCTGACAAAGAGAAAGACCTTAGTGAATTCAGTATGTCGCCGAAGGGAGAGTGCTGAAATATATCCGCGGTAGTGAACTCCATGATCGGCGCCCAATCAGATTCGATTGGCAGGGGCGCGGATGGTCCAGAGTCCGAAGGAGAGTCCGGCGATGGGGAGTCACGAGCCTCGCGAAGGATAACGTTGGTGTTCGGTTCGATCTCCGTTGAGGCTGCTGCCTCCGCGGCGGGGTCTAACCACCCGCCCTCGGATGGTGCAGTTGGCTCCGAATTAAAGGTCGGAGCGGCTGCAGGTGCAATCTCTAGGACACTGTTCGGTGGCAGAGCTAAATCATGCCCATCGTGACAGTGCGGCGCACTCGGCAGGGGCTCGAATCCATCGAAGATCAAATCTCCACGGATATCGGCCGTGTAGTTTAGGCTTCCAAACCTGACCTGATGGCCAGGGGCATAGCTTTCAATCTGCTCCAGATGGCCAAGCGAATTGGCCCACAGTGCAAAGCTGCCGAATACAAAAATCTACCCGGGGAGAAAAGTCTCACCCAGGACTGCATCGCTAACGATGATCGAAGGAGCCATCAAGCCTGATGATGACGACACAGAGGAACTCTCAATGAAAGCACCAATGTCGGTGTCAAAACCGGCGGATCTCGTGTAGGGGGTCCCGAACTATGCATCTAAGGCGGATGGTAACAGGAGGCAGGGGACACGATGTTTTACCCAGGTTCGGGCCCTCTTGATGGAGGTAAAACCCTACGTCCTGCTTGATTTATTCTTGATGATATGAGTATTACAAGAGTTGATCTACCACGAGATCGGAGAGGCTAAACCCTAGAAGCTAGCCTATGGTATGATTGTATGTTGTCCTACGGACTAAAACCCTCCGGTTTATATAGACACCGGAGAGGGTTAGGGTTACACAAGGTCGGTTACAAAGGAGGAGATATCCATATCCGTACTGCCTAGCTTGCCTTCCATGCCAAGTAGAGTCCTATCTGGACACGGGACGAAGTCTTGAATCTTGTATCTTCATAGTCCAGCAGTCCGGCCAAAGGATTTAGTCCGGCTTTCCGGAGTCCCCCTAATCCAGGACTGGCTCACCGTGGCCGGAGGTGAATCCAGTGGTTCGGCGACACGACTCTCGTAAGGGGTGAAGTCAGTATCCGGCTCTATCGCCACTGAGAGTGCGACCTCCATGGCGGGGTCTATCCCTTCGCTCTCGGATGGCGCGATTTGCTCCGGATTGACGGCCGGTGTAGTTGCAGATGCGATTTCCCGAATATTGTCCGACGACAGAGTTACGTCATGCTCGTCGTGACTGTGCAGCGCACCTCACATGGGCTCGAATCCGTCGAAGATCAAGTCTCCGCGGATGTCGGCAGTGTAGTTTAAGTTTCCGAACCTGACCTGATGGCTAGGGGCGTAGCTCTCATTCTGCTCCAGATGGCCAAGCGAATTGGCCCGAAGTGTGAAGCCACCGAATACAAAGATCTGTCCAGGAAGGAAAACCTCACCCTAGACCGCATCGCTAACGATGATCGAAGGAGCCATCAAGCCTTATGGTGACGACACAGTGGAACTCTCAATAAAAGCACCAATGTCGGTGTCAAAACCGGCGAATCTCGGGTAGGGGGTCCCGAACTATGTGTCTAAGGCGGATGGTAACATGAGACAAGGGACACGATGTTTACCCAGGTTTGGGCCCTCTTGAAGGAGGTAATACACTACGTCCTGCTTGATTATTCTTAATGATATGAGTATTACAAGAGTTGATCTACCACGAGATCATAGAGGCTAAACCCTAGAAGCTAGCCCATGGTATGATTGTATGTTGTCCTACGGACTAAACCCTCCAGTTTATATAGACACCGGAGGGGGCTAGGGTTACACAGAGTCGGTTACAAGGAAGGCGATCTACATATCCGTATTGCCTAGCTTGCCTTCCACGCCAAGGAGAGTCCCATCCGGACATGGGACGAAGTCTTCAATCTTGTATCTTCATAGTCCAACAGTTCGGCCAAAGGATATAGTCCGGCTGTCCGAAGACCCCCCTAATCCAGGACTCCCCCAACGGCCATTCACAAGGCCGCACTTGAGCCTCCCTTGGTAGTTCATTGTCCGGCTCGCGTATTGGGGGCCTGGGTCCTTGCTTCCTTGAGGAATCACCTTTTTCCTAAACATATTTATTCCTCGGAAAAATTTCTGAATATTTTAGTGACTCAAAATAAAAATGAACCAAACTCAACAAAATTGATAGCAACTACTCCTACAAGTGCCTAGAGGCTATATCATGCACTAAAACTACTTTTGACCACATAAATTTGAAATGCAAGCTCAAGCACAGGGTCGCCTAAGCAGCAAAAATTTGCAATAAATAAAGCACTAGGACAAAAACTAATTGGACCATTGGAGGAGTCACATACCGAAGAACAATCCCCCAAAGCAGTTTTGTGAGAGGAGCTTTGAGCAAGGAGGTCGAAAATGGCAGCAAGATGAGCCAGAACTCGGGTTTGAGCTGGCTAGTGATTTTTTCTGGAGCAAGACGAAGTGTGTGGGTGCAAGGATAAGTGGAGGGGACCCATGTGGGGTCCACGAGGCAGGGGGGCGCGCCCTCCACCCTCGCGGGCACATGGCCGCGTCCTCAAATATTCTAGAAAAAATCATATTTAATTTTCAGGGCATTTGGAGAACTTTTATTTTTGGGGTATTTTTTATTGCATTAATAATTCAGAAAATAGACAGAAAATACTATTCTTGCTTTATTTAATATAAATAACAGAAAGTAAAAAGAGGGTACAGAGAGTTGTGTTTTCTAACTTCATCCATCTCATGCTCATCAAAAGGAATCCAATAACAAGGCAGGTCTTGTTAACAAACTCATTTCGAATAACATGAAACCGGAGAAATTTCAAATAACACTAGGTTACCTATACGGGGACATGCATATCCCCAACAATAAGAATATCATATTTCTTCTTGACAGTAGGAAGAGGAAATTCAAAACCTCCAATTGTGATTGTTTAAATTTTTCCAATAAAATTGATACTGTGGACTTGAGGTTTTCTCCTCGGAAAGTGTACTGTATGCTCATTACCATTAACATGAAAAGTGACATTGCCATTGTTGCAATCAATAACATCCCCTGCAATATTCAAAAAGGGTCTTCCAAGAATAATAGACATACTATCGTCCTTCGGTAATATCAAGAATAACAAAGTCCGTTAAAATAATAACATTTGCAACCACAACAGGCACATCCTCACAAATACCGACAGGTATAGCAGTTGATTTATCAGCCATTTGCAAGGATATTTTAGTAGGTGTCAACTTATTCAAATCAAGTCTACGATATAAAGAGAGAGGCATAACACTAACACCGGCTCCAAGATCACATAAAGCAGTTTTAACATAGTTTCTTTTAGTGGAGCATGGTATAGTTGGTACTCCCGGATCTCCTAGTTTCTTAGGTATTCCACCCTTAAAATTGTAATTAGAAAGCATGGTGGAAATTTCAGCCTGCGGTATCTTTCCTTTATTTGTAACAATATCTTTCATATACTTAGCATAAGGATTCATTTTAAGCATATTAGTCAAACGCATACGCAAAAATATAGGTCTAATCTTTTCAGCAAAGCGCTCAACATCCTCATCATCCTTTTTCTTGGATTGTTTAGGAGGAAAAGGCATGGGTTTCTGAACCCATGGTTCTCTTTCTTTACCATGCTTCCTAGCAACAAAGTCTCTCTTATCATAACGTTGATTCTTTGATTGTGGGTTATCAAGATCAACAGCAGGTTCAATCTTTACATCATTATCATTGCTAGGTTGAGCATCAACATGAACATCATCATTAACATTATCACTAGGTTCATGTTCATGACCAAATTGTGTTTCAGCATCAGAAATAGAAATATCATTGGGATTCTCAGGTGTGTCAGCAACAGGTTCACTAGAAGCATGCAGAGTCCTATCATTTTTCTTTTTCTTCCTCTTAGAAGGACTAGGTGCATCAATATTAATTCTCGGAGAATATTGCTCAATTCTCTTAGGGTGGCCCTCAGTATACAAAGGTTCCAGAGTCATTTTACCCCCTCTAGTGATAACTCTAACAGCATTATCATTCTTCTTATTATTTAATTCATTGAGCAAATCATTCTAAGCCTTAAGTATTTGTTCTACTTGAGTGGTAACCATAGAAGCATGTTTATTAATAAATTTAAGTTCACCTTTAACACTAGCCATATAATCACTCAGGTGTTCAAGCATATCAGCATTGTGTTTCAATTGTCTACCAACATAAGCATTAAAGTTTTCTTGCTTAACCATAAAGTCATCAAACTCATCCAAGCATTGGCTAGCAAACTTAGTAAATGGAATTTCACATTTATCGAATCTATAGAGAGAATTTACCTTTACTACCTATGTCGGGTTATCAAGACCATGTATTTCTTTAATAAGTGGTAAATTCTTAACATCTTCAGCTTTAATACCTTTTTCTTTCATAGATTTCTTTGCCTCTTGCATATCTTCAGGACTGAGAAATAGAATACCCCTTTTCTTTGGAGTTGGCTTAGGAGTTGGTTCAGGAAGTGTCCAATTATTTTCATTGGTCAACATATTATTCAATAGGGGAATTCAGCTTGATCAATAGTTGTTTCCCTGAAAAGACAACCAGCACAACTATCCAGGTAATCTCTGGAAGCAACGGTTAGTCCATTATAAAAGATATCAAGTATCTCATTTTTCTTGAGAGGATGATCAGGCGAAGCATTAAGTAATCGGAGAAGCCTCCCCCAAGCTCATGGGAGACTCTCTTCTTCAATTTGCACAAAAATATATATTTCCCTTAAAGCAGCTTGTTTCTTATGAGCGGGGAAATATTTAGCAGAGAAGTAATAAATCATATACTAGGGACTACGCACACAACCAGGATCAAGAGAATTAAACCATGTTTTAGCATCACCCTTTAATGAGAACGGAAACAACTTAAGGATAAAGTAATAGCGAGTTTTCTCATCATGAGTAAACAGGGTGGCTATATCATTTAATTTAGTAAGATGTGCCACAACAGTTTCAGATTCATAGCCATAAAAAGGATTAGATTCAACCAAAGTAATTAACTCAAGATCGAGTGAGAAATCATAATCCTTGTCAGTAATAAAGATATGTGAAGTAGAAAAAGCAGGGTCATATTTCATTCTAGCATTCAAAGACTTTTCTTTAAGCTTAGCTAATAACTTCTTAAGATAAGATCTATCATTGCAAGCTAAGAAGTCTCTAGCAGTTTCTTCATCCATAACATAACCCTCAGCAACAACTGGCAATTCATATCTAGGGGGAGAATCTTCATCATCAGTATTATCAGATTCAATAATTTCATTCTCTCTAGCCCTAGCAAGTTGTCCATCAAGAAATTCACCTAATGGAACAGTAGTATCAAGCATAGAAGTAGTTTCATCATAAGTATCATGCAAAGTAGAAGTGGCGTCATCAATAACATGTGACCTATCAGAATCAATAGCATGTGTAGGTGTCGCAAGTTTACTCAAAACAGAAGGTGAATCAAGTGCATAGCTAGATGGCAATTCCTTACCTCCCCTTGTAGTTGAGGGAAAAATCTTGGTTCTTTGATCTTTCAAGTTCTTCATAGTGATAAGCAGATATAAATCTCGAGTGACTCTAAGAATAGAGCTATGCTCCCCGGCAACGGCGCTAGAAAATAGTCTTGATAACCCACAAATATAGGGGATCGCAACAGTTTTCCAGGGTAGAGTATTCAACCCAAATTTACTGATTCGACGCAAGGGGAGCCAAAGAATATTCTCAAGTATTAGCAGCTGAGTTGTCAATTCAACCACACCTGGAAACTTAATATCTGCAGCGAAGTATTTAGTAGCAAAGTAATATGATAGTAGTGGTAACTGTGGTAAAAGTAACGATAGCAGTTTTGGTTTTATAGTGATTGTAACCGTAGCAACGGAAAAGTAAATAAGCGAAGAACAGTATATGAAAAGCTTGTAGGCATTGGATCGGTGATGGAGAATTATGTCAGATGCGATCAATCATGCAATAGTTATAACATAGGGTGACACAGAACTAGCTCCAGTTCATCAATGTAATGTAGGCATGTATTCCGAATATAGCCACATGTGCTTATCGAAAAGAACTTGCAAGACATCTTTTGTCCTACCCTCCCGTGGCAGCGGGGTCCTATTGGAAACTAAGGGATATTAAGGCCTCCTTTTAATAGAGTACCAAACCAAAGCATTAACACATAGTGAATACATGAACTCCTCAAACTACGGTCATCACCGGTAAGTATCCTGATTATTGTCACTTCAGGGCTAACGGATCATAACACATAATAGGTGACTATAGACTTGCAAGATAGGATCAAGAACTCACATATATTCATGAAAACATAATAGGTTCAGATCTGAAATCATGGTACTCGGGCCGTAGTGACAAGCATTAAGCATAACAAAGTCATAGCAACATCAATCTCAGAACATAGTGGATACTAGGGATCAAACCCTAACAAAACTAACTAGATTACATGATAAATCTCATCCAACCCATCACCGTCTAGCAAGCCTACGAATGAATTACTCATGCACAGCGGTGAGCATCATGAAATTGGTGATGGAGGAAGGTTGATGATGACGATGGCGGTGGATTCCCCTCTTCGGAGCCTCGAACGGACTCCAGATCAGCCCTCCCGAGAGAGTTTAGGGCTTGGCTACGGCTCCGTATCGTAAAACACGATGAATCCTTCTCCCTGATTTTTTTCTCCCCGAAAGAGAATAGATGGAGTCAAGGTTGAGGTCGGTGGAGTGTTAGGGGGCCCACGAGGTAGGGCCGTGCCCCCACCCTTGTGGACAGGGTGTGGGCCCCCCGACGTGGATTCTTCTTCCAGTATTTTTTATATATTCCAAAAATAATCTCCGTTGATTTTCAAGTCATTCTGAGAACTTTTATTTTTGCACAAAAATAACACCAGGGAAATTCTGCTGAAAACAGCGTCAGTCCGGGTTAGTTCCATTCAAATCATGCAAGTTAGAGTCCAAACCAAGGGCAAAAGTGTTTGGAAAAGTAGATACGACAGAGATGTATCAGGCGGTGCTCCATCGGAGCTTATGCCGGCGATGAGAGGTTCTTGGGCGAAGCCAGAGGGATAGAAGTGGAGAGGGGGTCACGGCGCACCTGCGCGTACCCGTGGCTTGTCGGGGGATGGTCGGAGCTGCTCGCAACCAAGCTCACAAGCGGTGGTGGAGGTCGAGGCCTACCCGAGAGTAAGAAGGCGACGACAAGGGGCGACTCCAGGGCTCTGCTGCTTCCAGGCGACACCAGTGGACCTCCAATGATGCGCCTGAGAGGTTGGTTGAGCTCGAGGGGAATCACCGGCGATCTTTGGTCATGGTCGACGGCCAAAGTCCTACCCGATCAAGCTACGACTATCCTACATGTCCGTGGTGGTTGAGAAGTGCGGTGTGTGGCTTCAGAACAGAGGGAGCGGCTCTATATATATCCAGAGTAGGAGGGGGTACGTGGTGCCACCGGAGTTCTCTGGAAGCCGGTGAGGGACGACGAAGGGTGCCAGTGAGAGGGGGCAAGGGCTCAGCGCTCAGGCGGGAGCTGTCCACGCTCGCGGACGAGCACAGGAGCAATAAAAATGAGGGTTGCTTTGGAGCACTAGTTTCTGAAATGAGTTTCAGAATAGAAATTGAATATTTTTCTTTTATAAAAAATATTCATTTGACCACTTTGGGATTTTTTAGAGAAATGAGATTGAATGAGAGGTAGATGGGTCACTTGGGTGAAGGTCAAGGGCATGCCCAAGTGATAAGTCCATTTGGATTGATTCCAAAAACTCAAATCCAAGGCAAAGGCAAAATCAAGTCCGGAAAAAGAGACAAGGCAAAATTCAGGCTGTCACAAACCTCCCCCACTTAGGATGAATCTCGTCCTCGAGATTCGGTTGCTCGGGAAAACAGTTCTGGGTAAGCAGTCCTTAAAAATTCCTCTCTTTCCTGGGTTGCCTCTACCTCGGTGTGATGCTCCCACTTAACCTTGTAAAACCTTATCATTTGCTGTGAGTGACTCTTTCTGTCTCATCCAATATTCTGATTGGTCTTTCCTCATATGTTAAATCCTTAGCCAGTTCTATCTTTGCCATATCAGTCCTTTTCTCCGGTGGCAAGATACATCTCCTTAGGTGTGAGACCTGAAACACATTGTGTACCTCTGACAGTTCTGGTGGCAATTCCAACTAATAGGCAACTGTTCCGACTCTGGTCATGACTGGAAATGGACCAATATATCTGGGTGCCAATTTTCCTCAGGTCTGAAATATCTTAACTCCTTTCATAGGGGTGACTCAGAGATACACATGTTCTCCGGGTTCAAAGCTGATCTGATGATGTTTTGCATCATAATAACTTTTCTGTCATGACTTGGCCAACTGCAGTCTGTCTCGGATCTCCTTGACTTGCTTCTCAGCTTTGATCATTAAATCAGCCCCGAAAATACGGCTATCTCCGGTTTGAGACCAGTTCAGTGGAGTGCGGCACTAACGGCCATACAGGGCCTCATAGGGTGACATCTTTAACCTGGTATGGAAACTGTTGTTGTAAGAAAACTCGGCATACGGCAGACAGTCTTACCACTTGGATCCTTGGGCCAATGCACATGCTCAGAGCATATCCTCGAGTATTTGATTTACTCGCTCCGTCTGTCCATCTGTCTGGGGATGATAAGTTGTGTTGTATTTCAGGGCAGTCCCCAAGGCTCGATGTAGTCGGGACCAAAATGCTGAAGTGAAGAGCGATCCTCTATCTGAGGTGATAGACTTTGGCACTCCATGCAGACTGGCGATTCTGGACACATATAATTGTGCAAGTTGATCAGCACGGTAGGTGGTCCGGATGGGAAGGAAATGGGCTACCTTCGTCAATGTGTCCACTATGACCGATATTGCGTCATTCCCTCGGTGAGTCCTTGGTAAAACCGTGATGAAATTCATGCAGACATCATCCCATTTCCATCGCGATATGGGTAAGGGTTGAAGTAGTCCGGTGCATCTTTGGTGTTCTGCCTTTACCTTGTTGCATATATCACAACAAGCCACAAAGTAAGCGATGTCTTTCTTCATTCCATCCCACTAGAATATCTGACGAAGATCTTCGTACATTTTGGTGCCACCTGGGTGAATTGAGTATGACGATTCATGTGCTTCTGCCGATATCTTCTTTCTCAGACTTTCTTGGTTGGGTACGCAAATCTTAGCGTACCTTGCTGATCCTTAGAGAAATCTTGTGTCTGTCCTTCTTGCAAACACTTGGCATATACTTGCAATGATTTGTCATCTACTTGAGCGCTGCAAATTTCTGCCTCGAGGGTAGGAGAAATTTCCAATATGCTGGCAAGACTGGCATCCACGATTACCAAATTTAGCTGAGCGATTTCTTCACAAAGTTCAGGAGGCAAAGAATTCATTAGAGCATTCAGGTTGGCAGGCTTTCGGCTGAGAGCATCAGCCACCAGATTAGCTTTACCCGGGTGATAATTTATACAGAGGTCATAATCCTTAACCAACTCGAGACATCTTCACTGCCGAAGGTTTAGATCGGGCTGAGTGAATATATACTTGAGGCTCTTGTGGTCGGTAAATATCCGACACCTCTTTCCAATAAGATAGTGTCTCCAAATCTTCAAAGCGTGCACCACTTCAGCCAATTCCAAATCATGAGTGGGATAATTTCCTTCATGCAACCGTAGTTGTTGGGATGCATAGGCCACAACCTTGCCATCTTGCATAAGTACACATCCAAGGACTTTTCTGGAGGCATCGCAGTAGACATCAAAACTGCGGTAGATGACGGGAAGAGTCAATAATGGTGCTGACGTCAGTATGATGTTTAACTCATTGAAACTCCGTTCGCAGTCCTCGGTCCATTCAAACTTCTTATCCTTCTTTAGGAGTTCTGTTATTGGCTTGGCAATGTTAGAGAATCCTTCAATAAAGCGGCGATAATACCCGGCTAGTCCAAGGAAACTCCAGATTTCTGAGACTGTCATGGGTGCAGACCAATCAAGCACATCTTTCACCTTACTTGGATCCACGACTATTCCTTCTGCTGAGAGAACATGCCCTAAAAATCCCACTTGCTTGAACCAAAATTCACATTTGCTGAACTTCGCGTAGAACTGATGGTCGCGGAGTCTTTGCAAAACTGCTCGGAGGTGATCCTTGTGTTCGTCTTCGCTTTTTGAAGAAATGAGGATGTCATCGATGAACACAACCACAAATTTGTCCAAGAAGTCCATAAACACCTTATTCATCATATGCATGAAGAAGGCAGGGGCGTTGGTGAGACCGAATGACATAACGGTATACTCATAAATGTCGTATCGAGTAGTGAACGCGGTCTTGGGAATATCTTCCTTCTTGATTTTGAGTTGATGATATCCGGTCCTCAAATCAATTTTGGAGAATACTTTGGCCCCACTGAGTTGATCAAACAAATCATCAATCCTTGGTAATGGATACTTGTTTTTGATGGTGACGTCATTCAACTGTCGGTAGTCCACACACATCCGAAGACTGCCATCCTTTTTATCGACGAATATAGTGGGTGATCCCCACGGTGAAGAGCTTGGGCAGATGTATCCTTTCTGCAGCATCTCATCCAGCTGTTTCTTTAATTCCACCAATTTTGATGAAGGCATCCGATAATATTTCTTGTGTATCGGTGTGGTTCCAGGCACCAAGTCAATTGCTAACTCCAATTCTTTGACTGGCAGCATTCCTGGCAATTCCTCCGGAAATACATCTGGATACTCACTGACCATTGGAATCAATTCCACTTCTTCCGCCACAGCTGTGAAAACCATATCCTTCTTGGGAATACTTATGCAGGCATAAAAACTTGCGGTACGACCCTCCTGACTTGCCATGGTAACTTCTTTGGTCACACTGTTGATGCATACTTGGTATTGGGTTAACTAGTTCATTCCTAGAATAACATCCAGAGACATTGGAAACTTGACTCCCTTGATATCAATTTCCAAATTGCGGCAGACCAGGTTGCTTCTTAGCAAGGATCCCGGGGATTGTACCAACATATGTTTTCCCAAAATCGAGCAAGGAAATTTGTTTTGGGTAGCAAAACTCCGCGAAATAAAAGAGTGGGAAGCCCCAGAGTCAAATAAAAGTATGGAAGGTATGTTATTAACAGGAAACATACTAATGACGACTTCCGGGTCCTCTAGGGCTTCATTGGCGGAGATATGATGGATTTGCCCATGGATGGCACTCGGGACAGAATATGGCTCCAGGTAGTTGACTTGGGGACGTAATGGAGTTGTTGGCTTGCTGTTCTTGGTGCACTGTTTGGTGTAATGTCTGGTTTGTCCACAGTTGAAACAGGAATTGTTGCGCTGATATTCTTCCCATGCCGGACTGGTCATGACATTCTTGCCTTGAGTGGTGGTCTAGTTGACATTTTGCTACCAGTTGGGTTTGTAGTCAACCTGAGTCTATTGCCAAGTACGAGCCTTCTGCATGGGTTGCATATCCTTCTTAGGCTCGAATTTGCGCTTGTGGTCATTATTAGCTGGCCTATTGTCGTGCATGAGCTTGTGTTCCCTTTCCGCGATAAGGGACTTGTTCACCAGAGTTTGAAAGTCCGGAAAATCAAACGTACTGAGAGTGCACCTGAGATGCTTATTCAGTCCTCCAGGAAATTTGTCGATCTTCCGTTCTTCGGTGGACACATCATAGAGAGAATAGCGGGCCAAATGGTTGAACTTATTCAGATACTCGCTTACTGACATGCTTCCTTGAGTGAGAGTGAGGAATTCATGCTGTTTGATTTTCATAATTCCGGCGGGAATATGATACTTGCGGAAATGATTCTTGAATTTAGTCCAAGTAATTTCCTCGTCCGTGGGCCACATGGATTTAGCATTATCCCACCATATCACGGCAGCTCCTTCGAGATAATGTGTTGCGAAAGGGACCTTGTCTCCATCTTCATTGTGAGCAATTTCCAGTTTCATCTCAATAGTCCTTAACCAATCATCAGCGTCCAATGGATCAATAACTTGACTGAAACTGGGAGGCTTGGTTCACTGAAAATCTGACAGCTTGGAGTAATGACCATTCTGATTTCCATTCTGCCCAGCCATAACTTGCACACTTTTCAATAGTTCCAGCAGATCATTGTTCCTCCTTTCTTCAAACATTCGCATGATTTTCTCAGTGGATGGCGGATGTGGCAGTGGAGGCGGAGGTGGCTGGTACGGCTCGGGGGAATGTCCTGCCTGTCTTGTGGAGCGACGAACAGGGACATCCTCACAAGCTTGGCTGCTGCTGCCTCCCCACGTCATCCTATTATTTATTTTCCCAATACACAACAACTGCGATGAGAAATATCCAAGAATGGGAGGAAAGCCAGCAACAATCCCAGATGAAAATAGCAAAAGAAACCAAGGTGAATAAACAAAAAGTTCCAACATAATTATACATAGACTCAACATAAGAGTTAAACATCATGATGGGTTTACTACCCGCATACATGAAACTAATCATCACAACTCGTACGACTACATCCATACATCATACTCACAAAGACGGTGATACTCTAGTGATCTACTGATCGGATGGCCCTGCTGCGGGATCCTCTCCTAAGCCGGACCCAGATCCTGAACTGATAGTGGTGACCTCCAGGTTAAGAGAGACGCGACGGCGCTGCCTTGAGGACTCTCCCTTAGGGGCAGGTGTGAAAGTGTGTTATATCGACTAGAGGGGGGTTGAATAGGCGATTTTTATGAAATTCTTCACTAAGGAATTTGCCGGTGAGGAAATTCCTTAGCGAATAACTACTAGCAGCGGAATGAGTACTCAAAAGTAAACATAACAGAATACACGCATAGTCATCATGATGAAATGAAGATAGGCACAGAGTACGGGAAGCATAAGCACATGATAACACAGGATGAAGACAAACAGACTAAAGAAATTGAACTGAGGAAATTGAGAAAGTCTTTAGTCAAAGTCTTCAAACACAGATATGAACAAGCACACAACACAGTTATGAGGAAATGGAAGAGTTGAGGAAATAGAACCAGTAAGCTTGGTGAAGACAATGATTTGGAAGACCAGTTCCAACTGCTGTCTCAGTTGTACGTCTGGTTGGAGCGGCTGAGTATTTAAACTCGAGGACACACAGTCCCGGACACCCAATCCTGAGCATGCAGCTCAGGACACCAAGTCCTCACCGTATTCTCCTTGAGCTAAGGTCACACAGACCTTGCCCAATCACTCGTGGTAAGTCTTCAGGCGACTTCCAAACCTTCACAAACTTGGTCACTTGGCGATCCACAATTCCTCTTGGATGCTCTAGACCATGATGCCTAACCATCTCGAAGAAGCACAATCTTCAAAGGTAACAAGCGTCGGATCCACGCAGGATTAATCTCTTCAGTGATGCTCAATCACTTGGGGTTTGTAGGTGTTTGGGTTTGGGTTTTTCCTCACTTGATAATTTTTGCTCAAAGTCCTCGGAGGACGGGTTGCTCTTAAATGACAAGTGTCAGTTTCTCTCGGAGCAGCCAACCAGCTAGTGGTTGTAGGGGGTGGCTATTTATAGCCTAGGGAGCAGCCCGACATGATAAGACATAAAATGCCCTTCAATGATATGACCGTTAGGTGGATAGATATTTTGGGACAGCTGGCGCATAGCACAGCAACGGTCGGAATTTTGAGTAGCAAAATCCTCAGAGCTATCATGTTCCTCACTGTGTAGGCAATCCGCACTGGCGAATTCCCAACTCCTCAGTCAGAACAAATTCCTCAGAGACCAGAAGAACTTCGTCTCTGTCACTGAAGAATATGACTGGACTGTATGAGATTTCCAATGGCTTCACTCGAAGGGATTGGTAGGTGTAGGATTTTGAGTTGAGCATCACATGGAAATTTTTCCTTAGTATTTCCTCGACCCCTTTAACAGTATGGTGTTTCCTATGACTCAAGAAAGAGAAAATGAAACTACGAAAACAAAAGTCTTCACGCTTCATGTTCCACGAATGAATTCCAAGTCTTCAAGGTCAAACCAATTTCTTCACTTTCAAAGTCTTCAGAAAGTCTTGAGAATACCAAAGTCTTCAGACAAAGAACTTCATTTTTAGGGGTTGACTTTCTCTGTAAATATCAAACTCCTCATAGTCTTATAGACCTGTGTACACTCATAAACACATTAGTCCCTTAACCTATAAGTCTTCAATACACCAAAATCACTAAGGGGCACTAGATGCACTTACAATCTCCCCCTTTTTGGTGATTGATGACAATATAGGTTAAGTTTTTAACGGGGATAAACATATGAAGTGTAAATATTGATATTGAGGAATTTGATTGCAAGATATAGAAGAACTCCCCCTGAAGATGTGCATAGTGAGGAATTTTCTTTTGAAGCAATGCACACTTGAAGAGTTGAATCATGGAGATCTCCCCCTATATCTTGTAATTCATACACGCATTTGACATATAACAGTGAAGAATTTGAAATGCATGATGAAATATGGTGACTGATGTAATTCAGCATACGTGCAATAATATTAATGAGGAATAAGCATGCAAAAAAACGTATCAGGAGTATTAGATCACCATCGGGTTTAAGTTTACAACTCGATCCAATAAAGTCTCAGAAGAATGAGAGTTGTAACTTGAAAGAAAATGCCCATATAGAAAGACCCGCTTGAAGACTAACTCAAAATTCTCCCCCTTTGTCATCAAATGACCGAAAGGATCGAATATGAGGACTAACGCCCCTGAAGAATATCAAGTTGATGAAGGAGCGCCATCGTTGTTGGGGTCGTTTGTTGTAGTAGGGCCTCCCGCAGTGTCGTCCAAGTCTTCATTTTCATCAGTGTCGCGTGATGAAGAATATGAGCTGGCCACCAGAGAAGGAACCTTAACCTTCTTGAATTTCTTTGGTGGAGGTGCAGACCAGTCAAAATCTTCCTTGAGACCCATTTTCTTCAGATCTTCTTCACCATACAGATGGGAAAGTATTGCCCAAGTGCGACCGAAGACTTCATGGAGGTAGTAATGGTTTTTCTTCACTGCATTGTGTGTAGCAGTCATGTTGTGAAGAAATGAACCAAACTGACGCTTAACCCATTTATGATTTCGATCCACCTTCTGGTGAAGACTAAGCAGAAGCTCACGATCAGTCATCACACGAGGAGCAGTGGCTTCAGGAGTAGACTTGGGTGCATTGGCAGAGTCATGTGTGGCAGAGTCATCATTGGTGGAATAAGAGGCAGCTTTGCAAAATTGACCATCCAATGGATGAATGCCTTCATCTATAACAGCTGGTGCCTTGCTCTTTCCATCAACTGAGGAATAGGTCTGCTTGAGGACTTCAATGGGGGGCAGGTAGCTGAGGTGATTTTGAAAATCAGCTTTGTAGTTGAGTGAAGACCTTGTCCTGAGGAATCTCATAATCCAAGGTGCATAAGGCTTCAACTCAAACGAAGACAGTGCAACATTTGCCAAAGTCCTCATGAAGAAATCGTGATAATTGACAGGAATGCCATGAACGATGTTGAATACCAGATTCTTCATGATGCCAACAATTTCCTCATCAGATGAGTCATGGCCTTTGATAGGACTCATTGTCCTCGTAAGAATACGATAGACAGTTCTGGGCACATAAAGCAATTCCTTCACGAGGAATTTGGTTCTTGGTGCCTGACCTGGCTTCAAAGGTTTCATCAGCACCTGCATGTAGTGATTTGTAAGCTCAGGTTCACTGTAGATGCAACGAGCTTCTTCAATGGGAGGACTGAGTGGTAAGGCACGAAGCAATTCAGAAGCTGGTGCAGTGTGGTGAGCGTTTTCAGACATCCAGTCCAGCACCCATGAATTCACATCTTCAGAATCTCCTATGATGTGCAGTGTAGCATAAAATTGAAGAATCAGTTCTTCATTCCAATCGCAGATGTCAGAGCAAAAGTTTATCAGTCCAGCGTCATGAAGAACACTAAGGACTGGTGCGAAGCATGGAAGAGATTCCATATCCACGTGAGGAATATGCTGATGGTAGAAGATTTTCTCTTTGTTGAACAGCACTAAGGAATAGAAATTGGCTTGACTAGCAGTCCAGAAACGCCTCTTCCTAATGCGAGCAGAGTTATAAGGGTTGTAGTCTTCGAAGAATACATGCTCGCAGAAGAAATCATCAGCCTTGAACTTTTGCTTGCGTGAGAATGGATCCTTTGTCTTGGGCAGAGGAGTGTCAGTGAGTTGCATCACGACCTCAGGAATCGCAATCTCAGGTTCTTCAGGCTGAGGAATTTCTGGTTCCTCTTCAGTGGTAGTCTGCGTCTTCAGATGTTCAGCAGCAGCAGTTTCTTCAGCACTAGTGGCTGGAATTTCCTCATGTACAGATGAAGTGGGGTGAGTTTCTTCAGAGCCCATTTGAACAGTTTGTGCAGGCGACTGAGGTATTTGCTGCAATGGTGTGAACATTGGAGAGTTTGGATGCTGACTTTCCCAGAATTCATCACTTATTACTGGTGTGGAGCAGCCAACGTCCACATCTTCATCTTCCATTTCTTCAACGCCAGCCTCTTCAGCTGTGAACTGAGGCATGGGCGAGGAGATGACAGGTGTTGAAGGGATCGTATCCACTTCAATTTCTTCATTAATCTGCTCTGACGAAGCAGCAGACTGATTTTCTTCATCAGATCCGCTAGGGATCTCATACTCTTCACCAAAAGGAACAAGGTCCTTTGATGGCCTGGTCGAGATGGGAATAGCATCAATGGGATTAGCAAATGAACTTGTCATATGCTTCATCTTCTTTGGAGCTAAAGAATCTGAAGCAGCTGATGCTTTCCTTTTCTTCACTGCTGCATGCTCCGCAGCCTTGGTCTTCTTCACATCTGATGCAGATGGAAGGATTGGAGTTGGTGTAGGCACAGGAGGAGCAGAGGAATCTGGTTGATTTTCTTCATTTTCTTCAGGCGCACCACTAGTGGGTGCCCTGGCAATTTCTTCAGCGGCTGGAATGCAGTCATCAGCCCTGGAACTCACGTTTTCTTTAGCAGCCTGATTGTCATCAGCGGTGCTGGCATTTTCTTTAGTAGGCGGAGTAGATGCTTCAGCCTGAGGAATTTCCTGTTGCGTTGGGGCTGCAACATTGGAGGTGAACTGTTCTGTTATCTTTACAAATCTGACTTTGGCTCCCAGCTAGTCAGCATAATAGCGATCAAATTCGTCACTCAGTTTCTTGATTTCTGATTGGAGAGCAACAAGTTCTTCAGGTGAAAGCTTCAGAACGTTTTGCTTCAGAAAGCGCTCTTTCTTGTACTGCGCTTTCTTCACTCTCCTCCCCTGTTCAAATTTCCATTTCTCTTCTTGTATGAAGTGAGTCAGCATGTGACTTTGTCTGAGTAATTGGACACGGATACCCCGAAGACGGCGAGACAAGAATTCAAGACATCGGGGCTAGCAAAGCCCCTCAGTCCAACTACCTGGTTGGTGGCTGACTGCTGGTTGCCGACTGCTCCACCAAGCCGGCTGCTGGCTGCCGACTCCTCCACCAGGCCGGCTGCTGGCTGCCGACTCCTCCACCAGGCCGACTGCTGGCTGCCGACTCCTCCACTAGGCCGACTGCTGGCTGCTGACTCCTCCGCCAGGCCGACTGCCCAAAGTCAATTGCAGCCTGACGAGACACCGACGGGACGACCATACCGCGTCGTCATCTGCAGTGTACTGTGTCCCCTGGGTATTGATTTATAAAGTACCCCAGGGGACAAGCATGACATGCACCATGCCACTAGCCATGCCTACATAGCTTGGCTTGTAAGCTACCCAAGGTAGCTTACAACCAAAGCCACTACCACCCATGCCAACTCCTATATATAGGCACACATCCATCCATCAGGGGATGGACTCACACACTCACACACTCACGCACACACACAAGCTAGCTAGGTAGCAAGAGAGCTAGCTAGCAATCCATCCATCCACTCCTACGGGCAAGCATGCCCAAGCACACCCATTCGGCCAAGAGCAACGGCCACCATGCCAAATGCATATACGAGGCCAGATGCCTGTGGCACTGCTTTCAGATACAGCTCCAGGAGCACTCTGTACCAGATATACCAGATATACTCAGACATGCAGGAGTAGGGGTGTTATCTCTCCGGAGAGCCCCAAACCTGGGTAAACTAGCGCATGATACTCGCATACCCGTCCCTGGATATTTCGGTAGCAGTCTTGCCCTCACACGAAGCCACCTTGTGGCATATGTCGTCTTGCACCCCCCCGTGAGAATACCACGACATTTGGCGCCCACCGTGGGGCGGTACTATGCTACCGCACTGATGCTGGTTTCGCAGTCCGGGCAGGACCATCTTCGCCATCACCGCTGCGGCGTCGCGCCGTCTCTCCGGTAGCGCTCGGGGGCTCGACTTCGACCCGCCCCCGGAGTGGCCGCACGGGATGACGTGTCCTCATCGACGGCCTCCCCGCCTTCATCATCATCACCGTTGCGTCGCCGGCCATCCGTCCACGCACGCACCGCGCGTGCGGTGCCTCGCTTCGGTCGGCCGCGTCCGTGCGCGCGCCGCGCCACGTCGCTCACGCCTGTTCCCCTCCGCGCTGTGCCTTGCTTCGGCCGAAGCACGCGTTTGCCACTCCATATCTCATATATGCTAGCTAGCTAGATGCTGGTCAATAGTGGTCAAGCCATTAACCACACCACTACACAAATACTACCCCGTACATGCCCTAGACAATGGCCATGTGATGCATGTACACCCACCGTACGCTCCTTGCCGCACACGTCGTCACCGCTCATGTCCCCGCGAGTCGACGTGCTCGTGTCCTCTGCCGGGTCCGTTGCTGCCTTCGCCAGCAGCGCTGCTGCGCACCTGTCTTCCACCCGCGCCGCCGCGCCTTGCACACCCGCAGGCCTCTGCGCTCATCACCAACCACGCGCCCAGCCCCGTGCTGCTACCTGCGGCAGCGCTCCACCGCTCGCGGCCGTCGTCGGCTCCCTGCGCTGGCACTGCTCCTCGCCGCCGCGCCCGCGCCTGCCTGCTGCTTCGCCCGTCTCCGCACCAGCGCCGGCCCTGGTCCTCCCCACCCGCGCTGCTCTACCGGGCCCCGGAGCCACTGGCTGGCTGCTCCCCTCCGCCTCGCGGTTGCCTTCGCCTGCGCCCGGCCCTCGCGTCGTCATGCAGCTCCGCGCCCGCCAGCTTCCGCCGCTGCCGGGTCCGGCTCTGCCAGGCCTCTGCTTCGACCGCGCCCGGCCCTCCTCATCGTTGGCTGGCTCCGCGCCCGGCCACGCGCTAGCGCTTGCCAGCTCTACCTCATCTCCGTCGGCTCCGGATGCCCACGATGCGACGGCCCGAGACCTGGCTGTGCTCGGCCGGCTGCTCCGCCTCGTGTCCCGACGGCCCAGGCCCCGCCCTCGCCTTGTCTCGGCCTCCCCATTGTCCGGATGGTGCTTCGCGGGGCCCGTACGCCAACTCCGCCACCTCACCGCCTCGACCACCGGGGTTCTCCACCGACTGGTCGCACCTGCAGGCCCTCCGCCTCCAGCCACCTGCGCGCCCACGCCCTGAACTCGGCCTCCCGTCGCCAGCGCCGGCGCCGCTTGGCCCCGCGTCCGGCCTCTCAGCCCCTACTCCACCCCGTCGGATGCCCCGCGCCGGGTCCTCTGCGCCGGCTCTGGCTCCCCGGTGTCCGGGTGGGTCCGAGCCCTCACCTCCGTCTTCTCCGCACACAGCGCCGGCTCCGCCTCCGCTCCGGCCGGCTCCTGCGCTCGCCGGCTTCCCGCAACTCGGCTGGCCGGCTCCAGTGCGCCGGCTTCCCCGGCATCCCGGACTCCTCCGTCCATGTCTCCCTTGGCCGACTGCTGCTCCGTGCCTGCATCGCGCCACGCACCCGGACGGCCGGCTCCGCCGCGCACCCGGCTTCCCCCTGCTGCCGGCTGCTGCGCTCCAGGTCCAGCCACCTATGCGGCCGAAGTGCCCAGAACAGAGAAAGAAAGAAAGAAGAGAGGCCGGCTGAGAAAAAGAAAAAGGGGCCATCTGCCCGATGGCTGGCTGAGAAAAAAAAAAAAGAAATGCGTCGACTGCCCGTGATCCGGCTAAAAAGTCAAGGGCCGACTGCCCACACCCGGCTGGTCAAGCTGGATATAAAAAAAAGAAGAGAGAGAGGAGAGAGAGAGAGGAGTCGGCTGTGAGAAAGATAGAAAAGAAAAACCCGTCCGGATGACCTGTCCGTCTGCTTCGCCACTCAAGCGGTCAGTCGTGACCCGCGCTGCCAGCTGTGTTAGGCCGGCTGGACTGCATCCTGCTCCGACGACGCATCGAGCGGGTGCGCTGATGCGCCCCCGCGAGAAAGAAGACAAAGTAGTTGCCGGAAGATCCGGCCCAAACTGCTCAGCAGTCGGCCCAGATCTCGGGGGCTACACCCAGTGGGTGCGCTGATGTGCCCCCGCGAGAAAGAAGACAAAGTAGTTGCTGGAAGATCCAGCCCGACTGCTCAGCAGTCGGCCCAGATCTCGGGGGCTCCACCCAGCGGGTGTGCTGACACGCCCCCGCGAGAAAGAAGACAAAGTAGTTGCCAGAAGATCCGGTCCGACTGCTCAGCAGTCGGCCCAGATCTCGGGGGCTACACCCAGCGAGTGCGCTGACGCGCCCCCGCGAAGAAGAAGACAAAGTAGTCACCGGGAGATCCGGCCCGATAGCTCAGCAGTCGGCCCAGATCTCGGGGGCTACACCCAGCGGGTGCGCTGACGCGCCCCCGCGAAGAAGAAGAAAAAAGTAGTTGCCGGGAGATCCGGCCCGACAGCTCAGCAGTCGGCCCAGATTTTGGGGGCTACACCCAGTGGGTGCGCCGACGCGCCCCCACGGAAGATTGCGGACAAGAGAAGAGTTTTGTCCGGCTGTCAGCAGCCGGCAGAAAAAAAGAAAGAAGAAGAAAAAGGGCGCTGCAAGATGTCTCGTCGCCTGGACGGTCGAGCCTGACTGGCTGGGACCCCTTCGAGCACCCGGAGGCTCGAAGGCTGCACCCAGCGGGTGCGCCAGCGCGCTCAGCAAGCGTTGAGCCACGCCGGCTGTCTTCGGCAAACTCCGCCTCGGCTACACGAAAATCAATGTGAGCTCCTCACCCGCATATTTTTGCACCGCAAGAGCACGGATAACCCCGAGCGATGCTCGGGGGCTGTCTCCGCATTTTATTACAGTCGGATCACTGTTCGCCCCGGCGCCAGCCAGAGTTGGCTCGGGGGCTGGCCGCTTGGCCTGAGACGTTAGTTCCCGCAGACGGCCTAGTACCGTGTGCAGTACCAAAGGCCCACTCTTAGTCACAGATCGCAGAGCGGCTATCCGACTAGCAAGAGTAAACGCTGGAGGCCACCCATGCAAAAAACGTCCGGGAAGAAAAACGGTTCGGGCGACCCGGTCGTTTCCTTTACAAGTATCTACTCGGTTGAATCTGCTCCCAGACTCTGAGTATTGTACACTCCACTTCGCGGCCCACTCTCAGCGACAGACCGCAGAGCGGCTGTCCAGCAAGCAAGAGCACAAGCCAAAAAGTGGAGGGAACACGAAAAAGATTAAGGGGGCTCAAATGAAACCAAGTCGGCACCCTCTGCATTAAACTTGCAATGCTTAAAGCAAACATTTGATATATCTGCGTGGACTAACTTTGTCTTTTTCATGATCATTTCCATGAACACTCGCCAAAAAACCTCCGCCCAACTTTGCCAAGTTACCCGGAGGCTTGGGGGCTACTGTCGGAGTAATTGGACACGGATACCCCGAAGACGGCGAGACAAGAATTCAAGACATCGGGGCTAGCAAAGCCCCTCAGTACAACTACCTGGTTGGCGGCTGACTGCTGGCTGCCGACTGCTCCACCAGGCCGACTGCTGGCTGCCGACTGCTGGCTGCCGCCTCCTCCACCAGGCCGACTGCTGGCTGCCGACTCCTCCACCAGGCCGACTGCTGGCTGCCGACTCCTCCACCAGGCCGACTGCAGGCTGCCGACTCCTCCGCCAGGCCGACTGCAGAAAGTCAACTACGGCCTGACGAGACACCGACGGGACGACCATACCGCGACGTCATGTACAGTGTACTGTGTCCCCTGGGTACTGATTTATAAAGTACCCCAGGGGACAAGCATGACATGCACCATGCCACTAGCCATGCCTACATAGCTTGGCTTGTAAGCTACCCAAGGTAGCTTACAACCAAAGCCACTACCACCCATGCCAACTCCTATATATAGGCACACATCCATCCATCAGGGGATGGACTCACACACTCACGCACACACACAAGCTAGCTAGCTAGCAAGAGAGCTAGCTAGCAATCCATCCATCCACTCCTATGGGCAAGCATGCCCAAGCACACCCATTTGGCCAAGAGAAATGGCCACCATGCCACATGCATATACGAGGCCAGATGCCTGTGGCACTGCTTTCAGATACAGCTCCAGGAGCACTCTGTACCAGATATACCAGATATACTCAGACATGCAGGAGTAGGGGTGTTATCTCTTCGGAGAGCCCCGAACCTGGGTAAACTAGCGCGTGATACTCGCATACCCGTCCCTGGATATTCCGGCAGCAGTCTTGCCCTCACACGAAGCCACCTTGTGGCATATTTCGTCTTGCACCCCCCCCCCCCCCCCCCCCCCCCCCCCCCCCCCCCGTGAGAATTCCACGACAGACTTTGACCAGGAGTCAGCTTGAAATCAGGCATGGGAGTGTTGGGGTCCTTGTGCCAAACATCAATGTATTCGAGGATCAACTTGGGATCCAAAAGCAGTGGCACATCTGTTCCCTTGGCTCTAGCGGCCCTGACTTGCTATTTCTCATGATTTCTGCAAGTTCATCATCATCAGCTTCGTCTTCATCAGACGGCACTTGGAAGGCGACTTGCTTCTTCTGAGGAATAGGGCGAGGATCTTGTCCAGCAGTGGCCTTAGTCTTTAGTAGAGAGGGTCCCATTGAGGAAGTTGGTGCAGCTGAGGAACTAGCTGAAGCTCCTGAGGCAATGGACATGCCTGCAGTCCTTTGGCACGAGGCAAGATGCACAGGTGATGAGGACTTTGTTGGAACAGCTGAGGACTTTGGAGGAGCTGAGGATTTTGAGGGAGCAGGAGCAGCATGAGGAATTGGCCGTGAGGGCTTTGAGGATTCTAGCCATGAGGGCATTGTTGAGGAGCTTGGCCTTGAGGGCATTATTGGTGAAGCACTTGGCTTGCGCGCAGGCTTCTTTGACATAGCCTTCTTTGGCTTGACAGTAGAGGCCTCAGCAGAGGTAGCAGCAGCAGCAGAGTCTTCATTGAATTTCCTCACTGCTTCTCTGGCTTGCTTAGCCAACTTGGCTTGGCGCTTGGCCCGTTCATCAGGATAGTCCTCACCGCGCTTGAGGCTGGTGGGATCAGCTATTTGGCCAGGTGCCAATGGAGGTCTTGGGCATGGAGGATTGAGTGCGAATTTCTTTATGTACTTGGGAGTGACATATCTATACTCCCTCCACTCTCTAGCCCATCTCCTCTCTATCTTCTGAATGCGCACCTTGCGCTCATTCTTGGTTTCCTCAGTAGGTGTGCAGTACCCAGCATATATTTCATTAGGGATCTCAAACGCTGTATTGACCTCAAGACTCTTTCCTCCTTTCTGTGGCTTCTTACCGTCAGCCATTTTCTTCAGTTGAGGAATTTGGACAATTGAATTCTCTAAAGAAGTATGCAACTTTTCTTCGAGGAACGCTGCAAATGAGTTAAGTTGATGAGAACCTAGTGATTCAGCAGCTGACATGAGTACCTGTGAACAGAGTATAGTTGCGAGGAATTTGGAGAGGTCATATGCGTTCTCAGAAGGTTTTTAAAAAAGAACAAGTTTGAGGAATTTGACCAGATGAGTCTTGAAGAATTTCACTAAGCGTTCTTTGTCTTAGGTTCCAGAGTTGTATAGATCGAAGATCCACACAATTGAGGAATCTTGAAGAAAGATGATGCTTAGAGAAACGAATCAAGAACAGTTTACTTGTGAGGTGTTTAGTATGTGAAGATATGAAGAAAAACACCTTTGAAGATTTTGTAGATAATCATTCGAATCAATGAGGGCAGTAAAAGTAACTTTTAATTACCCTGGATGAAGAACACGACAAACAGTGAAGAGGAGAGGTGAAGTTCGTCTGTGTAGACCTTCCACTCCCTAACTCGGCGGAGGAAGACGGCTACGGCGGCGGCGGAGTGAAGATTTCCGCGGTCGGCGCGAGTACGTCGGCGACGAGGTCGAGGAAGTGAAGCTCTTCCTCACCGGCGACGATGAAGTAGCAGCGGCGCTAGGGTTTGAGAAGCTCGAGCTGGAGAGAGATCGAGCGGAGTAAAAGAAGTGAGGAAGGGAAGAAGGGGTATTTATAGCAATGGTGAAAACCTGTTCGCCCGAAGAAATTGGACGAACGTGCCCCTGACCCTTCTCATTCGCTTGACATATGTCACCCACGTACTGAGAGGTGGAGATCGTGTGCTATCGTGGGTGAATGGATAAGTGTATCGTGGGATGCTGAACGGTTTGAGCGGCAAAGCCGAAAATTTAGATAAGATAGGTTTTTGTCGGCGTTCTGGGAACGGGGGTCCCCAGACTTGCCTGCTTGCGGCTTGCGGCGTGGCTCAAAGGGGGGCCCAGCGCGGCCCATCTTCATCAACACAAACCCCAGACCCTCGCGAGGGGCCAAGCCTCGCGGGGCGGTCGACGCGGAGCTTCCTCAGGCGCGGCCACGACAGGCTGGCTCACGAGGAGGCGGAGAGATCAAGGCGGGGTACCTCATGAGGTGCCCGTGACGCAAGCCATGATGACCGGGGGCGCTAGGCGGGTGCCAGCCCGCGCAGCGTCCTCCCTTCCTCTTTGGTGCAAAGGGGGCAAGCGCAGCCACGGAGTACCAAGGCATCAGGCAAAGGTTGCCATTTTGGTGCAACGAGACCAAGACCAGGAGGACTACGAGACGGAGGTCACCGTGGAGCCCAAGACGGCGTCATCACCAGAGCTTTGCGCAGGCGAAGACTACTTTTGTCAAGATAGTTGGTACTAGCTGTCCCCCTTCAAATTAGCCCGCCATTGTTGGCTCCCTTCCCGCTCGATATTTGGGAAGAGGACCAGGGCCTCTATAAATAGGACCATCCACCCACAGAGCAAGGGGGCAGGCAGGGACGAGACGAGGAAAGGGAGAGAGGGGCAAAGAGAGAGAGAGAAGATCAGAAAGAAAGAGAGAGAGAGAAAGGTGACTGAGCTCCTCCCAGTAGTTCATCATCCCAGCCAAGAACAGACCCTCGCGAGGCTGTTCTTCTTTGTATTGTTCATCATCATCAGCCCAAGAGGCAATCCACCACACCACACACTGGACTAGGGTATTACACCACAACGGTGGCCCGAACCAGTATAAACCCTGTGTCTCTTGTGTTGTTCTTTCCATAGTTCAGATCCTAGCAAGGCGAGGGGGTGCAGGTAGGTAGGAGGCGAAATCTCCGTGCGCACCCCAGTGTTCAAACCTCAAGGGTCTGCCGGAACCCGAAATCCGACATTTGGCGCGCCAGGTAGGGGTGCGCCGGGATTCGTCTTCCACCACCCCGTTCTTCTCCGACCATCACGCCCATGTCTGACGCTCGTCGGGCCCGCGCTGAGCACCGGGCCGCGCTCGCTTCCCGCGTCGCCCAGACGGCCCCTGTCGGCAGGCGACCTCACCGTTCCCCGTCAGCTGCCGTCAATGCCGCCACCGGCCCGGCGGGGGACGAGCATCAAGCATCGTCCCAGCATCCATCTGTGTGGCAAGACGGCCGCACCGCAACTCCCTCGCTCACCCCAGCTGGTTCTTCGTCCCGCACGCTCCGCGCGCCCATGGAGGCTCGGGCTACACTCATCGTGGCGAACGAGCTCCTGCGCTACCGTCCCGTCAACGACGTCTACGAAGAATGGCTCGACCGTGTCGCCGAGCTCGTCCGCGCTGTAGGGGGCTCTCCTGCGCCATCCGTTCCGCTGCACCGCACCCCGCCCCGCGCGGGCAGTGAAGCCCCGGCGGCGCCCCGGCCGCCTCCTCCTCAGGAAGGCGCCATGGCTCCAAGGCGCGTGGCCCTTGGGCGGAACCCACTCTGTCAGGCGCCAGCTTAGCAAGAGCAGAGCTGCCAAGAAGTCCCTCGCCCACAGGAAGCTGCCCGGGCACTCCCTGCTCTAGCACGTCACGACCATGCTCCTGCTCCCGCGCGTCAGGACTCTGCGCTGCTCCCAGCTATAGCGCGTGGGGACATGCAAGACCAAGTTCCCCGTCATCCAAGGCCTCCCGTGGCCACAGCAGGCTGCCGCGCCTTCACCGCCGAGCTACGCAATGTCGCGTGGCCCGGCAAGTTCAAGCCAGACCTGCCTCCTCGCTACGACGGCACGGCTGACCCTGCGGAGTCCCTCCAGCTCTATGAGCTTGGCATCGAAGCTGCCAACGGAGACGAGAAGGTCATGGCGAACTGGTTCCCCATGGCGCTCAAGGACGGGGCCCGGACCTGGCTCCTGAACCTGGCTCCAGGCACAATCTCCTCCTGGGACGAGATTCTCACCCGCTTCATCGCCAACTTCCAAGGCACTCGCGACCGGCCACCCGCCATGAGCAACATGCGCCGCATCAAGCAACAGCCCGGGGAGACCCTGCAGAAGTACATCCAGCGCTTCAACAACGTGCGCCTCAAGATTCCCAAGGGGACTGAGGAGGCCATCATCTCGGCCTTCTCCGACGGCGTGCACGACGTCAAGATGAAGGAGGAGCTGACGATGCATGAAGACCTGTGCACTTCCTTGGAACTGTTCAACCTGGAAACCAAGTGCGCCAGGGCCGAGGAAGGGCGTCTCTCCCTCCTCGAGCTGCCTGCCACAGACCCGGAAGAGAAGAAGCCCAAGGCCAAGGATGTGAAGCGCAAGGGGGCTGTCGTGCTCGCGGCATAACCAGACACCAAGCGGGGCAGAGATCAGCCCGAACCTTCCAAGGGCAGCCGGTACTATGTGTACCAAGACCTCCACACCCACAACACCAACGAATGTTAAGAGCTCCGAGCCGTGCGAGAAGGAAGGATCGGCCGTCGCCCTGACCGCAGTGACCGGGGCTACGGCCGAGGAGGAGGAAGGAACGCAGGACGCTGGGAAGACCGTGGTCCGCGCCAAGGGTGGCGCGATCAACCTCGCGAGGATCGCTGGCAAGACCCGCCTCGCGAGGGAGGCTGGAGGGATCAGCCTCGCGAAGGAGACTGGAGGGATCAGCCTCGCGAGGATCGCCCGCAAGGCAACGCAGGCCTCCCACTGCTGCCGCCGCAGCCAAGGAGAAACAAGGACCGCCACCAGGACGAGGGGGCTGGGGGCTTCCAGGAGCCGCGCGCAATCGCCTGCATCCTGAGCGGGGCACAAGCCCCAGCCTCTCAGCGCATCTTCAAGCAGTTCGCCCGCGAAGTGAACGCAGTCCTCCCCAGGCTCGAAGCCACACGCCCTCTCAGGTGGTCGGCGTGCGCCATCACGTTCAGCTCAGCAGATCAGCTCAAGTGTGCGGCTACAGCCGGAGTTCTCCTGATGCTTTGTTCCCCAATCATCAGCAATGTGGTGGTCACCAAGACCCTCATCGATGGCGGTGCAGGGCTCAACGTCCTGTCCGTGGAAACATTCAAAAACCTCCAAGTGACCTACAGCCAGCTTCAGGCAACCAAGCCTTTCTCCGGTGTGACCGACGGCTCCACGGTCCAGATTGGGCAGGTCCGCCTCCCTGTCACCTTCGGGGCACGCGACAACTACCGCACCGAGCTCATCGACTTCGACGTCGCTCACATTCGCCTGCCGTACAACGCCATCCTTGGGTACCCAGCGCTAGCCAAGTTCATGGCCGTAACTCACCACGGCTACAACGTCCTCAAGATGTCAGGAAGCGGCGGAGTCATCACGGTGCCATGTGAAGAGAAGGACGCGGTGTGTTCCCTGGAACAAGCCTTTCAGGCCGCGTCACTGGAAGACCCGGATCGTGGAAGCAGGAGGCCTCCCGAGACTGCCCCTAAGAAGAAGAAGACATCGTCCGGCCCGACCACTCAGGAGGCAGGCCCCTCTGGTCCCGTGCCTACCCAGGGGGAACCTCCTTCCATCGCATAGGAAAGCGCGCCCGGCGCCCTCCTTAGGCAGGGCTCGGGGGCTCTCCCCTGGAGGGCCACCGACCTAGCCAGGGTCACGAGGGAGGCGCTTGGGCACCACATGGAGGCGTGTTTCGAAGCACGTTTCCCTCAAGAAGGAGCAAGGCAAGGAGATTCAGACCCTCAGGAGTTCGTCAGCAAGGCCATTCAGGAGCTGCAGGAGTCAAGAGTCATGAAAGGCAGCCGCCGCCTACCCGAAGTGGCTCCCCATCCAGGCGAGGATGGTGGGCTGCGCGTCTGCATCGACATACCAGGGCTCAACTGAGTCGCCTCTCTGGAGCGCCCGTGGCCCTCGTGAGTGGGGCGCTGCGGAGGCCCACCCCACAGCAACGTTCGCATGCCTTACGGCTTGCCGAACGCGGCTGACACGTACCAGCGCCTCATGAGGGGCGTCACGGAGGCACGAGAGGCAGGGTGTTCTGCAGCCCTGGCAGGGATGGAGATGGCCCGTGAGTTGCCGCCAGCGCCTCCGGAGCCCCCCGAGGCCCCTGGGCCTGGGGGCTCGTGAGGATCGGCTCCCGCAGCCCACTGAGCCTGCTACACCAACGCTCCTTCGTCCTCAACATCATCAGGTGACATCTTTCGAGTTTTATTTCTAGCTGGGAGCGCCCCCCAAGGCTGCATTATTCCCAGGCCGCGTGGGGCCGTCCCTGCGGTGTGTATCCCTTCTTATTCCATGTTGTTAGCTTACCTTGTTGGGGGCGCCCCTGGGGCTGCATGATCCCCAAGCCGCTCGGGCCTGACCCAGTGATGTCCGCATTCCCAGCATCTATTTGAACGAATCCACTCCTTCGCGACTAATGTGTTTTACCCAGTTGCCTGCTTAGCTGATGCCAACTAACGGAGCTGCTCCCAAACGGCACGACGCTTGCGCATGGGTCCGTCCGTGCAACGCCGACAAACCTGAATGGCTGAGCTCTGGCCGTGGCAGCCCCACATAGCGTCACCTCGTCAAGCCTTCAGTGCCTCACTACCCCTCGGAAGCAACCAACGGCTGACTGTCAATTGTCATGGCAACCCCTTGTTTTTTCTATGATGGACCTATAGGACCTCCTGAGGGGGCTGCGTCAGGCGAGGCCCTTGCGGTGTCACCTGCGCTCTCACCAGCGCAAACCGCTTGCACGTTAAAGGGGGGCGCCTGAGCATCGCGACTCAGGGCTCCTACTGGCTCTCCAGCCCTCACCCTCTGGCCTTGACCACGGCATCACGACCTGGCATACCAGCGACGGCTGAGACTCGCTCGAGGGCCGGGACCCGAGGACGTAGAGTAGAAAGGGGAGCAAAGGCGAGAGGGGAGAGACACGCGAGGACCTCCCCGAGCAACCTCGCGCCTGCCGATGCACGGACCCGGTGACACACTAGAGAGCAGCCCCTGATCCTCGAGATAAGTCATCACCCGGAAGCGCAAGCTGCCGCGGCACTATCCCCGCACCTAACGCTACCCCGTGTTAGCGACGCCGCTCTCCTTTCTCACCAAACAACGGCTACTTGGGCGCCAAGGGGGACCTCCTGAGCATCGCGACTCAGGGGCTCTTATCGGACTCCGGGTCGCTCACCTCCTGGCCTTGACCACGGCATCATGACCTAGCATACCAGCGACGGCTGAAGCCGCCTTGGGACTGGGACCCGTCGGCGCAGAGCACCAAGCCCTCGTGAGGTTCGAAAGGGAGGACTGAGCTAAGACGGAATGAGCAACTCGCGCAATTCTACGACAAGGGTTATATTGACAAAACAGGATCACAGGCACCTTACAAGCCCCCACGGGACGCGTTTTAATTCCTCGCAGGGAACAGATCTTAAAGGGACACAAACTACACGCGACCCTGCAAAAGATGCCATCATCAACAGTGGGCCGTCAAGCACCGACGCCAACCCCATCCAGATCAGAGACGGCGGCGGCCTGACGAGCTCGCCCTGCTCCAGGAGCGGCGCCGGCTCGGGGGCTCGTAGCTGTCGTCGCTCGTCTCCGGAGTCGCGAAGAGCTCGCCGGAGTCGTTGGAGCCTCCGACGCCTCCACCGCCTGAGGAGCCACCAAGAGAGCGGTTGGCGGGCCCAGTCCTCATCGCGGCAGGGTCCGGGCCACCTTTCCCGGGGCAGCACTCCAGCCGGCGCCCGCTTGCATCGAAGACCTTGAAGAGCATCACCGAAGCACTGTCGTAATCCAAGTGGACCGCGAAGACGCCCCTTACCCTGCAAACCCGGGCGATCTCTCTCCAGCCCCGAGTCATGAAGACCTCGCCCGGGGCAACGACCTCGACCTCTGCCTCGGTCGCGAGGGTGCTGCAGCCGGCGTGCTGTAGCCAGAGCTCTAGGGGCTCCCCCTGCAGGATGATGGAGGCGAAGAAGGGAGGAAGGCGGATCCAAGACTGAAGAGGAATGGCGATGTGGAGCACGAACTCTTGGGAGGAGCCCTCGGTGTGGACCCCAGGAGGGACGACCCACACCTTCGTGACCCGTCGGCGCCGACGGCGGCGCCGCCCATGGCGGTCAGCATAAGCTCCTTCGGGGCCCCCGGCGGCACCCGCTCGCACCAAGGCCTTGACACCACCTGAAGGGCCCCTTCGTCCGGGCCACGGGGGACGAGCCGTTTCTTCGGCGGGAGTGGGTCTGGCTCCTCTCGGGGAGCTTTTCCCTTCTCTGCCGTCAAGAACCGGTGGATCGGAGCCATCGCAGCAAGACGGAGCAAGGATCGGGAAGAAGGAGAAGCAAGGAGGGATGGACTGGAAGGGCGCGCGCTGTCCCGTACTTATGGCCGGCGAAGGCCAACCGCCGACCTCCACGATTATAGGTAATCATGACCCACTTTGCATGCAGGGACTTGTCCAATCCGTGCAGTTGTCGAGGCGCCATGGGGAAGTGGAGGCGCCCACGTCCAATCAACCGCCACGCGGCGCCCAAGGCCGCAGGCTGTTAGGGCCCGCGGCGCTTCGCTCTTGCCCTTTCGCCTCCCTGCACGGCCAAGTCCGGGCGCGCCTTGGGCCCGGGGGCTACTCTCGGCGTTCTGGGAACGGGGGTCCCCAGACTTGCCTGCCTGCGGCCTGCGGCGTGGCTCAAAGGGGGGCCCAGCGCGGCCCATCTTCATCAACACAAACCTAAGACCCTCGCGAGGGGCCAAGCCTCGCGGGGTGGACGACGCGGAGCTTCCTCAGGCGCGGCCTCGTCAGGCTGGCTCACGAGGTGGCGGAGAGATCAAGGCGGGTTACCTCATGAGGTGCCCGTGACGCAAGCCATGACGACCGGGGGCGCCAGGCGGGTGCCAGCCCGCGCAGCGTCCTCCCTTCCTCTTTGGTGCAAAGGGGGTAAGCGCAGCCGCGGAGTACCGAGGCATCAGGCAAAGGTTGCCATTTCGGTGCAATGAGACCAAGACCAGGAGGACTACGAGATGGAGGTCACCATGGAGCCCAAGACGGCGTCATCACCAGAGCTTTGCGCAGGCGAAGACTACTTTTGTCAGGATAGTTGGTACTAGCTGTCCCCCTTCAAATTAGCCCGCCATTGTTGGTCCCTTCCCGCTCGATATTTGGGAAGAGGACCAGGGCCTCTATAAATAGGACCAGCCACCCACAGAGCAAGGGGGCAGGCAGGGAAGAGATGAGGAAAGGGAGAGAGGGGCAGAGAGAGAGAGAGAAGATCAGAAAGTGAGAGAGAGAGAGAGAAAGGTGATTGAGCTCCTCCCAGCAGTTCATCATCCCAGCCAAGAACAGACCCTCGCGAGGCTGTTCTTCCTTGTATTGTTCATCATCATCAGCCCAAGAGGCAATCCACCACACCACACACTGGAGTAGGGTATTACAACACAATGGTGGCCCGAACCAGTATAAACCCTATGTCTCTTGTGTTGTTGTTTCCATAGTTCAGATCCTAGCAAGGCAGGGGGGGTGCAGGTAGGTAGGAGGCGAAATCTCCGCGCGCACCCCAGTGTTCGAACCTCAAGGGTCTGCCGGAACCCGAAATCCGATAGTTTTAACGTTTCATTCGCAATTTCTTCAGCTGACAAGGACATAGTGAAGATTTTGAACGAGTTTCAAATAGAACGCACGTGAAGAATTTGTGAACAGATTGGGTTGAGTATAGCATAGAGGGGAAGGGTCCGATCACATTCACTTAGCAGAAAAACCAACTTGAAGAATTAGCAATAAGTGAATGCTATAGAGGACATAAACTTATATATATATATATATATATATATATATATATATATATAGCCAATGAAGAAAAACGACGGAAACAGTGAAGATAGTGCAAAGTTGAAGAATATGATCAATTGAGGAATTTCAACTTTTGGTGGTGGTGTGACCCACCGTATAAGAATGATGATTTCAGACACTGCATACAATTATCGTAGGGTTCTGAGAATCAAATTCTTCGTTAATTTCTTCACCCTAAGAGTGTTATTCTTCATTGATTGAAGAAAAACGTTTCTTCATGTGTTGCAGATCTAAGTCATCAATTTTGCATAAGTGTTAGGATGAGTGTCCTTTTCGAAGATTCTAGGATATTTAGCTCACATCGCAACTTGCTAAATCTCTTCTCATCCAAGGGCTTTGTGAAGATATCGGCTAGCTGTTCTTTAGTCTTCACATGCTCAATAGAAATGTCGCGCTTCAACACATGATCACGAAGAAAATGATGACGAATTTGAATGTGCTTTGTCTTTGAGTGTTGAACTGGGTTGTGAGCAATCTTGATGGCACTCTCATTGTCACAGAAGAAAGGCACATTCTTCATGTTGATGCCGTAGTCCTTGAGAGTTTGCTTCATCCATAGCAATTGAGCACAGCAAGAACCAGCGGCAATGTACTCAGCTTCAGCAGTAGATAGTGATACGCAGTTCTGTTTCTTCGAGGACCAACAGACCAAAGATCGTCCGAGGAAATGACATGTACCAGATGTTGACTTGCAGTCCACACGATCACCAGCATAGTTAGAGTCAGAATATCCAATGAGATCAAAAACCGAGCCCTTGGGGTACCATAATCCAAGTGTTGGTGTGTGAGCTAGATATCGAAGAATATGCTTCACAGCCTTATGGTGTGATTCCTTTGGTGTAGCTTGAAATCGGGCACACATGCAAACACTAAGCATTATATCTAGCCTAGATGCACATAAGTACAATAAAGAACCAATCATGGAGCGGTATACCTTATGATCAAAGTCGATACCATTTTCATCAGTGCACAGATGGCCATTTGTGGGCATAGGAATTTTGACGCCTTTGCAATCTTGCATGCCGAATTTCCTCAGTACATCCTTGAGGTATTTCTCCTGAGATATGAATATGCCATTGCGTTGTTGACGAATTTGAAGACCTAAGAAGAATTTCAACTCTCCCATCATAGACATTTGATATCCTTCACTCATCATATAGGCAAATTCATCACTATAACGTTGGTCAGTACAGCCAAAGATAATATCATCAACATATATTTGGCACACAAACAATTCACCATCATAAGATTTAGTGAAAAGAGTAGGGTCGAGTGAACCGGGTTTGAAGCCTTTCTTCATGAGGAATTCCTTCAAGGTATCATACCACGCCCGTGGGGCCTGCTTGAGGCCATAGAGGGCCTTGTTGAGTCTGAAGACTTTGTCAGGATTCTTTGGATCTTCAAAACCTGGGGGTTGAGCAACATATACTTCTTCCTCAAGCTTACCATTGAGGAATGCACTTTTCACATCCATTTGATATAAAGTGATATAATGATGGTTAGCATAAGCAAGTAATATGCGAATAGCCTCAAGTCTAGCAACAGGTGCAAAAGTTTCATCGAAATCAATTCCTTCAACCTGTGTGTAGCCTTGAGCTACAAGCCGTGCCTTATTCCTCACCACAAGGCCATTTTCATCTTGCTTGTTGCGGTAGATCCACTTTGTGCCAATGATATTGTGCTTGCGAGGATCTGGGCATTTGACCAGTTCCCAGACATTGTTGAGCTCAAACTGATGTAATTCTTCTTGCATGGCCTGAATCCACTCAGGCTCCAGAAATGCTTCATCTACCTTAGCGGGCTCTGTAATAGAGACGAAAGCATAGTGCCCCCAAAGTTAGATAAATGTGAAGCTTTTGAGCGTGTGAGAGGACCTGGCGCTTTGATGTCATTGATGATCTTTTCAACTTGCACTTCTTTTGCAATGCGAGGATGAGCTGGTTGCCGTTGAAGAATTTGATCAGCATTCTCTTCAGCACCATTTTCTTCAGTATTTTCTTCAGGTGCATTAGCTCGACGTTCTTCATGTTCTGGAATGAATTCTTTAGCAGATTCTTCAGTGGGAATGACATCCTCAGTAGCCTTCAACTTGATAGTTTCCTCAGGTGTTGGTTCATCTATCATAGTAGGTAGGTGCTCTCTTTGCGAGCCATTAGTTTCATCGAACTGCACATCTACAGTTTCAACAACCTTGTGAAGAACGTTGTTGAAGACTCTGTAGGTGTGCGAGTCCTTTCTAACCAAGCATAAAACCTTCGTGTGCTTTCAGTGCAAATTTGGAGTTGTGATGAGGATCTCTTATCCAACATTTAGCACCGAAGACTTTGAAATAACTTACATTGGGTTTCTTATCAGTGAGGAGTTCATAGGCAGTCTTCTTGAAGAATTTGTGAAGATATACTCTGTTGATGATGTGGCACGTAGTATCAATTGCCTCAGTCCAGAAACGACGAGGCGTTTTGTATTCATCAAGCATAGTGCGAGCCATCTCAGCAAGAGTCCTGTTCTTGCGCTCCACGACGCTGTTCTGTTGAGGAGTATAAGGAGCAGATTACTCATGAGTAATACCAAGTTCATCAAGATAGTCATCGAGACCAGAATTCTTGAACTCAGTGCCATTGTCACTTCTGATGTGCTTGATCTTCACACCAAAGTTGGTTGAAGCCCTCGAGGAAAATCATTTGAAGACTTCCTTCACTTCATGTTTGTAAGTAACAAGGTGTACCCATGTATAACGAGAGTAATCATCAATAATAACAAAGCCATATTGATATGCTTCATTTGAAACAGCAGAATAATGATTAGGACCGAAGAGATCCATGTGAAGAAATTCAAATGGGCGAGTAGTGGTCATGATAGTCTTCGCTGGATGCTTGGCCTTTGTCATCTTCCTAGCTTCACAGGCTCCGCATAGATGATCCTTGAGGAATTTGACATTCTCGATGCCAATGACATGCTTCTTCTTCGCAAGCGTGTGCAAATTCCTCATGCCTGCATGACCAAGTCGTCGATGCCAGAGCCAGCCTTCTGAAGCTTTTTCAAGTAGGCACACGGCTGGTTGTGGTCCTGTAGAGAAATCAACAATATACAGGTCTCCTCTCCTAAAGCCTTCGAAGAATTTGGAATAGTCAGCTTCCATAACCACAACACAACGGTATTTGCCAAAGACAACAACCATATCAAGATCACAAAGCATTGAGACAGACATAAGGTTGTATCCTAAGGACTCAACAAGCATGACTATGTCCATGTGTCGATCCTTTGTGATTGCAACCTTACCTAGACCCAATACCTGACTTTTTCCTTTGTCAGCAAAGATGATATGCTTCAGATGCGACGGAGATAATGGAGCATCCATCAATAGATTCTTTTCACCAGTCATGTGGTTTGTACATCCACTATCAAGGACCCACTCAGTGGCTTTGGGTTGATCATCCTGCAGATGAATTAGTGCAGCTTACAAACTCATATACTTCATCAGTGAAGAATATGACATCAATTCATCAGATCAATTTCATCAAGCAAAAGAATAGATAAAGTAGTGTGAGGACGTGAGAAATGAAACTTCATTTCTTCATGATTAGCCTGCGTCCTATCAGGCATCCTCAGGTCTCTAGCAAATTCTTCAGACAATTACGTACGTCTGGAGACCTAACCCTACAGAAGAGATTAGTTCTTTTTCTTCACCACCCACATCTGAAGGGGTGGCAAAGAGTTCATCACTCTGCGAGCTCCATATGAGAAGTATGGCATAGAAGCCAGTCCATTTCATTTCACATAAGAGGGGTTAGAATAAGCATAAGAGTAAGCAGAGAAATTCTTCGAGGACTTATGGACGTAATGATTTGAAGAATAATGCACATATCCATAATCCTTAGATCTTCCCTGTGAAACAGGGTTAGCATGATGATGTTCATATGAATACTTTGATCCTTTTGAGGAATATGATCCATGTGAGGAGTTTGGTCCGTATGAGGACTTGGATCCATATGAAGAATTTGGTCCATTTGAAGAATTTGATCTGGGGTTCCTATTCTTCACAGGTGGCATCATGATGACATTCACCTGAAGATTTTCAAGACATCTTTTGGGAACCAAGATTTTCTTCATAGGGGGGCCGTTCCTGCAGTTAGTGCCAACATATCTAGCAAATACTTCACCATTCTGATTTTTGAACAGTTTGTAGTTGGAGTCAAATGACTCATCATCAGAATGAGGAGATTCACATGCAAATCTAGATAGGTTAGATGGATCAACTGGAGGTCCCTTTGCAGCAACCCATGTAGTTTTGGGGTACTGCTCAGGCTTCCAATATGTACCATCAGCATTGAGTTTCCTCTCAAAAGCAATACCCTCTTTCCTAGGGTTCCTGTTGAGGATTTGCTTTTTAAGCACATCACAAAGAGTCTGATGCCCTTTGAGGCTTTTGTACCCTGCATCATTAGTGATACTAGCAATGTCCTCAGATGAGGAATTAGTGATAGCAGAGGCATGTGAAGAATTTGAAACATTAGCATCATTTGAACATTCAGGTGAAGAATTAGCAGATTCGCGTTCAATGCACTTCAACCATGGAGGAACAAATTCTTCCCGAGAAGCGCTAATTTGTTGAGAAAGTAATGAATCGCGCTCCTTCTGAAGATCTTCATAACTCACTCTTATCTTCTCAAGGTCTTGCTTTCTTTGAAGAAATTCATAAGAAAGCTTCTCATGATCAGATAAGATAGTGTTATGATGACCTTGAAGATTGTCAAACCTAGTCTGAAGTCTTTGAAGATTTTCAGTCAAGGCTTTATTGCGATCCATTTCTTCACCCAACATATCATCACTTTCGTCTAGCATGTTTTGAACCTTTTTAAGAGCCCTTTGTTATTTTACAGCAATCTGAGCAAGTTTAGAATAGTTGGGCTTAAGGTTTTCATCAGATTCATTCTCAATTGATTCAGAGGAGGTATATTTGAGTACCTTGGCACCCTTTGCCATGAAGCAATAGGTGGGAGCGTAGTCATCATCGCCTTCATCAGCCTAGTTGGTGATGTCATTTTCTTCAGTGTTGAAGATAGACTTGCTAACGAATGCAGTAGCGAGAGCTAGGCTAGCCACTCCGGATTGGGACTCCTCAGATGTCTCCTCTTCCTCATTTTCTTCAGATTCAGCCTCAGAGTCCATTTCCTTGACAATGAATGCCCTAGCCTTCTTGGAGCTTCTCTTCTTGTGATATGAAGGCTTTGAGGATTTTGATGATGAAGATTTTGTGGATTTCTTATTTTTCTTCGCATCATCAGAACTGTAATCCTTGTACTTCTTCTTCTTTGATTCCTTTTCCCATTGAGGACAATCTTCAATGTAATGTCCAGGTTTCTTGCATTTGTGACAGAGCCTCCTCTTGTAGTCACTGGATGAGGAATCATTGCTCCTTGTGGGTCTTCCAAAGCAACCACGTCTTGAGAACTTTTGGAACTTCTTCACGAGCAGAGCTAGATCATGGCTTAGTTCTTCAGGATCACCAAGGCTGCTACCAGAGTGTTCATCTTCGGACTCAGATACTGCCTTGGCCTTCAGTGCACATGATCTGCCATAGCTCAAACCATAGAGATCTCTTTTTTCAGCAAGTTGGAACTCATGAGTATTTAGCCTCTCGAGAATATTAGCGGGATCAAGTGACTTGTAATCAGCACGTTCTTGTATCATCAATGCCAGAGTGTCAAATGAGGAATCAAGCGATCTCAGCAATTTCTTCACCACCTCATGGTCGGTGATGTCAGTAGCACCAAGTGCTTGAAGCTCATTTGAGATGTCAGTGAGGCGATCGAAGGTTTGTTGAACATTTTCATTGTCGAGTCTTTTGAAGCGATTGAAGAGATTGCGAAGAACAACAACTCGAGAGTCACGCTGTGTTGAAACTCCTTCATTCACTTTGGACAACCTGTCCCAGATAAGCTTCGCTGTCTCCAAAGCACTCACTATGCCATACGGTCCTTTGCTCAGATGGCCACATATGATATTCTTTGCTTGAGAGTCGAGTTGCTTGAATCTCTTCACATCAGCAGCATTCAGAGAAGGTGTGACTGAGGGAACACCATTTTCCACAACATACCAGAGATCGTTATCAATTGCCTCAAGATGCATTCGCATCTTATTCTTCCAGTAGGGGTAGTCTGTCCCATCGTAGGTAGGACACCCCGCAGAGAACTTGATCATACCTGCGGTCAACATAACTAAAACTCCAGACGGTTAAACCAAAATCACATAGAACAAGGGAGTACCTTGCTCTGATACTAATTGAAAGTGCGTTATATCGACTAGAGGGGGGGGTGAATAGGCGATTTTTATGAAATTCTTCATTGAGGAATTTGCCGGTGAGGAAATTCCTTAGCGAAGAACTACTAGCAGCAGAATGAGTACTCAAAAGTAAACATAACAGAATACATGCATAGTCATCATGATGAAATGAAGACATGCACAGAGTAGAGGAAGCGTAAGCACAGGATAACACAGGATGAAGACAAACATACTGAAGAAATTGACCTGAGGAAATTGAGAAAGTCTTCAGTCAAAGTCTTCAAACACAGATACGAACAAGCACAAAACACAGTTATGAGGAAATGGAAGAGTTGAGGAAATAGAACCAGTAAGCTTGGTGAAGACAATGATTTGGTAGACCAGTTCCAACTGCTGTCTCAGTTGTACGTCTGGTTGGAGCGGCTGAGTATTTAAACTCGAGGACACACAGTCCCGGACACCCAGTCCTGAGCACGCAGCTCAGGACACCAAGTCCTCACCATATTCTCCTTGAGCTAAGGTCACACAGACCTCGCCCAATCACTCGTGGTAAGCCTTCAGGCGACTTCCAAACCTTCACAAAATTGGTCACCTGGCAATCCAGAATTCCTCTTGGATGCTCTAGACCATGACGCCTAACCGTCTGGAAGAAGCACAGTCTTCAAAGGTAACAAGCGTCAGATCCACGCAGGATCAATCTCTTCAGTGATGCTCAATCACTTGGGGTTTGTAGGTGTTTGGGTTTGGGTTTTTCCTCACTTGATGATTTTCGCTCAAAGTCCTCGGAGGACGGGTTGCTCTTAAATGACAAGTGTCAGTTTCTCTCGGAGCAGCCAACCAGCTAGTGGTTGTAGGGGGGGCTATTTATAGCCTAGGGAGCAGCCCGACATGATAAGACATAAATGCCTTCAATGATATGACCGTTAGGTGGATAGATATTTTGGGACAACTGGCGCATAGCACAGCAACGGTCGGAATTTTGAGTAGCAAAATCCTCAGGGCTATCATGTTCCTCACTGTGTAGGAAATCCGTACTGGCGAATTCCTAACGCCTCAGTCAGAACAAATTCCTCAGAGACCAGAAGACCTTCGTCTCTGTCACTGAAGAATATGACTGGACTGTATGAGATTTCCAATGGCTTCACTAGAAGGGATTGGTAGGTGTAGGATTTTGAGTTGAGCATGACATGGAAATTTTTCCTTAGTATTTCCTCGACCCCCTTTAACAGTACGGTGTTTCCTATGACTCAAGAAAGAGAAAATGAAACTAAAAAAACAAAAGTCTTCACGCTTCATGTTCCACGAATGAATTCCAAGTATTCAAGGTCACACCAATTTCTTCACATTCAAAGTCCTTAGAAAGTCTTCAGAATACCAAAGTCTTCAGACGAAGAACTTCATTTTTAGGGGTCAACTTTCTCTGTAAATATCAAACTCCTCATAGAATTATAGACCTGTGTACACTCATAAACACATTAGTCCCTTAACCTATAAGTCTTCAATACACCAAAATCACTAAGGGGCACTAGATGCACTTACAAGGTGCGGAATGGGATCTAAGAATAGGAGCTGCAGGAGTAGCGACAAGGGAAGCCCACGCAGCTGGGGCACTGTGAGGGGTCACTGCCAAAGGGTTAATGGTACCCAGACTGGTAGTAGAGGCTGGAGGAACGTATGGAGTGAAACCAACAGTAGGTAGAGGGTTCCTATTCCGAGCAGCGGCGAGAGCTATCCAGGCTCGGGTTAACTCCCGAGCTAACTCGTAGATCAGGAGATAACTGGTAGTGATATAACGAGAGAGGTGGCTTGAAGGGCGATCGCACGCCGGATTAATCAAAGGAAAGTGGATACGCCCATTCTCGTGCAGAGATGGGTAGTAAAAGAAACCTGGGTGGGTGTGCATGCGAACCTCGTTGTAGCAGAAGTCTACAAGAGCTTCGATTGCAGCAAACTGGACCGCCTGAGATGGCGTAGAAGCGAGATCACCCTTAGAAGAACGAGTGTAAGCGCCGGAAGGGGAACTGTGATGTAGAGTGACCTCAGCATAATACTCATACAAAGAACCGGCCAGATGCTCTCGATACACCTGATACACTGGATCAGCACCCTCTGGGTAGAGTCATCGCCACATGTTTTGAAGTAGGTGCGGCGATGTGTATGGAGCTGGCTCTGGATGGTACAAGATCGGAACTGGAGCCATCTACACTCACAATCACCATACGGTTAGTAATAACAACAGATAAACATGCATGCAATGCAGCAATCAATTTCTATAACTATCGGCACTTAGACGAAACTATCTACTATTCCGCTAACGCACTAATGGTCTAGCGTGTCCTACAATCAGCGCAGCTTTGATACCAGGAGTTGTGGCAGCCCGGCCCAGAGCAACCGATTTACCTTGCATTGCCAGCCCAGAGATCAAGTCTTCTGGCAACACACAACAACATGGTACAGAAACAACCGCTTTATTGATGCTAGCGGGTACATCTGATATTACATCGAGATAAGAGGCCAAGAGGCACACACGATGCGGCTGAATAGTATGTACATTATTTAATGAACATGAAGGGGCTTCGAGCACATAAACTATGCGGCAGTGGAACAACGACAAAGTGGAAACTCCATAGCACAGGGACACTAACGTGGACACGACCTAGACGTGGGAAGCTCTCCAATGCGGTACGACTTGCCTGAAATCTGGCATGACACGCCAGGTCAGTACATTGAATGTACTTGCAGGCTCACAACAAACATAAGCACTATGAAAAAAATATCATGACAATTATTCACGTTAATGCAATGCAAGTAATGCTACTAATACGATGAAACCAACATGTGCATCGAGTCCCTCGGACTCGCTTACCAGACGGGTTACCTCATAACCAAACGGTGATCATACCCGGATCACACTGAAGACAGTCACTCAAGATCAGCTCATGATTTCACAAATCATCACAAAACCAGTGCCAACAATAAATATTTAGTGTGCAGGATTAATTATAAATGTTGGTCCATGGTGTGACCTACTCCCGAGTAGTGTCCGTAACCGGGGACGCGGTTATCCATAGATTGAATACACTCTACAGAGGTAGCGCACTTTCCCCACACCACGGAACCCATTGCCTCGCACTCCCATCCGGGTGGACCAACAGCGTTCCAACGAAACCCTCCCCTTGCCATGACACTCTCCCGGCCACTCTGACCAACTCCCTCTTAGGGCTAAGTCCTGGGTGGCTCCAGGCCTACCAAAGTCATCAACGGCCACCGTCGTGGCAAAAATGGTCCCAAACGGGGACAAGGTGCCAAAACAACAAACGGGCACACAAGGTTATGTCTGCTTACCGGGCTAGGGTACCGCACGCCCATAACCTTCCCTTGTTGCAGACACCAGCGAGAGGCACGACAAGGGACCGAATCAAGACCCCCCATAAAGGTAAATGTGGTCACACTGAGGAAAACCCGATTTAGTGGCAGCATGACTTGATCAACGTTATCTTCAAGTTGGAGTATTATTAGGTTTAACTTGAAAATAAAAACTACTATGCCAATTCATACGATGCCATGAGCATGCACTAAACGATATGCAAAACATGCAACTCACAAGAACGGATCAACCTTATCAATATAACTTTCTTGCAATAATTCATCATTAAATTTTACTGGTTCTACCTCACTTTTTATGATCATGCAATATTTTGATTAACTCATAATTTATATGAAACTCTCATTAAGCAAAATGAACTATCATTATTTATCATAGCAATATAACAAAGTCAAACTCTTTTCTACTAGACCAAACTAGTCCATGCATTCAACCAGTAAATTAAACAAACATTTCAAGCATGACAAGGTAACTAGCATTCGACCAGATTTATTTATCAAATTTTAAATGCGTAAAAGAACTCATATTCAAGTAAGAAAAATCATAGATATTGAAATGACACCATCCAAATTCTAGTGTGGCTTTCCTTACTGCAGAGGAGGGTCATACTCCTGCTGGTTATCTTCAAGGCAAGTCTCTCCTTCTGAAAAATATTTAAAAACCACAAAACAAGATGTCAAAAACCAATCTAAAAATCACCAAAAATTCTAGACAGCAAGAACATTTCCACATTTTGGTGTGCTGCTAGAGCTTTCTGAAACAAACACAATTCAAAAAGAATCAATTCATTTGGACTTATAGGCTAGAAATTATCACTGGTCAAAGTTGTGGTCAAAATTTTGAATTAATTTGAATAAAACAGAAGACTGGGGGGTGACGTCGTTGGCATAAAGGCAGAATACGCCTCCACTTGTACCGCTTCGGGTGCGAGTGTAGAGGCTAATACCGGGCCCCATCGGTTAGGAGAGAGAGGGGGAGAGAAGAAACAGAACGCGGCGGTGCTCCGTCGGAGCTTACCCCGGCAATGAGAGGTTCTTGGGAGAAGCCAGAGGGATAGAAGTGGAGAGGGGGTCACGGCGCACCTGCCCGTAACAGTGGCTTGTCGGGGGATGGCCGGAGCTACTCGCAACGAAGCTCGCAAGCGGCGGTGGTGGTCTAGGCTTGCTGAAGAAGAAGGCGACGACGAGGGGCGACTCCAGGGCTCTGCTGCTTCCGGGCGACACCAGTGGACCTCCAATGATGCACCTGAGAGGTTGGTTGAGCTCGAGGGGCTCTGGAGCAGGGTGGCTAGGCTGCGGGGATCGCCGGCGATCTCTGGTCGTGGTCGACGGCCAGAGGCCTGCCCGACCGGACTACGGCTATCCTACGTGGTCGTGGTGGTTGAGAAGTGCGGTGTGTGGCTTCTGAACGGAGGTTGGGGCTCTATATATAGCCGGAGTTGGAGGGGGGCACATGGCACCGCCGGAGTTCTCTGGAAGCTGGCGAGCGACGACGAAGGGCACCAGTGAGAGGGGGCAAGGGCTCTGCGCTCAGGCGGGAGCTGTCCATGCTCCCGGACGAGCACAGGAGGCAGTGGAGAAGAAGACAAGGGCACGAGCGCACTGTGGCTTTTGGCCACGACGTGCCCGTGCTCGCTGCGGCGTCTCCGACATCGGTGAGCGCCAGGGAGAGGTCAAGGGTGATGAGTCGAAGCTGGTGGCGCGGTGCGGCAGTCATCGGCGAGCTCTGGCTCGAGCACATGCCGAATAGAGGCGTTGGTGCAACGCAGAGCGCGACAAACACATGCCAGACCCCGTGTCCACACACGGTTACCGACCTGGCATGGTCAAAACGACGCCCACGCTCGGCCAAACCTTGTCTGGGCTATAGTCCATGCAGTGTTAGGTCTAGGGAGGCCGAGGACTCACTGCCAGGCCGACTAGAAGTGAGGCAAGCTTCTGGCCATAAACTTGGCCGCTACATTTGGAGGGCTTCTAGAAGGCCATTAGGGCTGATCTTCTGGGGTTAGGGTTTACTTAGGAGGTTAATGAGGCTCAAGAAAAACCAGGGCCAAAGGATCAAGGAAAAATACACCTGATGTACAAAATGCATTTTTGGTCTAGAAGGGAAATGATTTTATGTAGCCAAAATATTACAAAAAGTCATGCAATATTTTTGCTTGGGGAGGTGGGCCAATGTTCAAAGAATATTCTGGAATTATTTCAGGATTTTTGGAGCAATAAAAATGAGGGTTGCTTTGGAGCACTAGTTTTTGAAATGAGTTTCAAAAGAGAAATTGAATATTTTTCTTTTATGAAAAATATTCATTTGACCACTTTGGGATTTTTTAGAGAAATGAGATTGAATGAGAGGTAGATGGGTCACTTGGGTGAATGTCAAGGGCATGCCCAAGTGATAAGTCCATTTGGATTGATTCCAACAACTCAAATCCAAGCAAAGGCAAAATCTTGTCCGAAAAAAGTGAGAAGGCAAAATCTAGGCTGTCATAGGGGGGGCCTAGGGTTGTACAGAGTCGCTTTACAAATAAAGGAAAATACACATCCGGACATTAAGCTTGCCATCCACACATAAGAGAGTCCTACCCGGACACGGGGGAAGGTCTTCTACCTTGTATCTTCACGGCCCATCAGTCTGACCCAAACTGTACAGCCCGGACACCTGAGGACCCCATAATCCAGGACTCCCTCAGTAGCCCCCGAACTTGCCTTCAATGACGATGAAATATTTGACCATGTCTTCGGCTTTGCAAGTCGGGTTCTTCATCATAATCCGGACCAATGATAATCCGGCGATAACCTCAATGTCTTTTACGATTCCCCCCTGATGGCGCTTCGATTTTCATGTGCAGGGTGAATATGAATGGTCCATGATTTTTTCGCAACTAAGCCCTCCACCACACTCGGACGGCACCTATCGGTGTCAAAACCAGCGGATCTCGGGTAGGGGGTCCCAAACTATGCGTCAAATGTCGATGGTAACAGGAGACAGGGGACACGATGTTTACCCAGGTTTGGGCCCTCTTGATGGAGGTAATACCCTATGTCCCGCTTGATTGATCTTGATGAGTATGAGGATTACAAGAGTTGATCTACCACGAGATCGTTGTGGCTAAACCCTAGAAGTCTAGCCTATGTGATTATGATCGTTCTCTACAGACTAAACCCTCCGGTTTATATAGACACCGGCGGGGCCTAGGGTTATACAAAGTCGGTTACAGAGAAAGGAAACAATACATCCGGATGCCTAGCTTGCCTTCCACGAAAAGGAGAGTCCTGATAACCCACAAGTATAGGGGATCACAACAGTTTTCGAGGGTAGAGTATTCAACCCAAATTTATTTATTCGACACAAGGGGAGCCAAAGAATATTCTGAAGTATTAGCAGCTGAGTTGTCAATTCAACCACACCTAGAAACTTAATATCTGTAGCAAAGTACTTAGTACCAAAGTAATATGATAGTAGTGGTAACGGTGGCAAAAGGTAATGGTAGCAAAAGTAATATTTTTTGGGTTTTGTAGTGATTGTAACAATAGCAACGGAAAAGTAAATAAGTGAAATATAGGAAAAGATCGTAGGCAATGGATCGGTGATAGAGAATTATGCCGGATGTGATCAATCATGTAACAGTCATAACCTAGGGTGACACAGAACTAGCTTCGGTTCATAAATGTAATGTAGGCATGTATTCGAATATAGTCATACATGCTTATGGAAAAGAACTTGCATGACATCTTCTGTCCGACCCTCCCGTGGCAGCGGGGTCCTATTGGAAACTAAGGGATATTAAGGCCTCCTTTTAAAAGAGTACAGTACCCAAGCATTAACATGTGAAGCCCCCGATTCAATCATACACTAATCATACACGCAAACGTGTACGATCATGATCAGGGACTCACGGGAAGATATCACAACACAACTCTACAAATAAAATAAGTCATACAAGCATCATATTACAAGCCAGGGGCCTCGAAGGCTCGAATACAAGAGCTCGATCAAAGAAGAGTCAGCGGAAGCAAGAATATCTGAGTATAGACATAAGTTAAACAAGTTTGCCTTAAGAAGGCTAGCACAAACTGAGATACAGATCGAAAGAGGTGCAAGCCTCCTACCTGGGATCCACCTAAACTACTCCTGGTCGTCGTCAGTGAGCTGCACGTAGTAGTAGGCACCTCCCAAGTAGTAGTAGTCATCATCAACGATGGCGTCTGGCTCCTGGGCTCCAACGTCTGGTTGTAGCAATCGGATATAGGAAAGGGGAAAAGGGGGAGAAAAGCAACCGTGAGTACTCATCCAAAGTACTCGCAAGCAAGGAGCTACACTATATATGTATGCATTGGTATCAAAAGGATTAAGGGTATCATATGTGGACTGAACTGCAGAATGCCGGAATAACAAGGGGATAGCTAGTCCTATCGAAGACTATGCTTCTGGTAACCTCCATCTTGCAGCAGAAGGAGAGAGTAGATGGTAAGTTCACCAAGTAACATCGCATAGCATAATCCTAACCGATGATCCTCCCCTCATCGCCCTGTGAGAGAGCGATCACCGATTGTATCTGGCACTTGGAAGGGTGTGTTTTATTAAGTATCCGATTCTAGTTGTCATAAGGTCAAGGTACAACTCCGGGTCGTCCTTTTACCGAGGGACACAGCTATTCGAATAGATCAACTTCCCTGCAGAGGTGCACCACATTTCCCAACATGCTCGATCCCCTTTGTCCGGGCACACTTTTCTGGGTCATGCCCGGCCTCGGAAGATCAACACGTCGCAACCCTGCCTAGGCACAACAGAGAGGTCAGCACGCCGGTCTAAATCCTATGGCGCAGGGGTCTGGGCCCATCGCCCATTGCACACCTGCACGTTGCGTACGCGGCCGTTGAGCAGACCTAGCAACCTCCATTACAAAGGAAGTTGCGTTACGCGGTCCAACCCGGCGCGCGCCGCTCGGTCGCTGACGTCACGAAGGCTTCGGCTGATACCACGACGTCGAGTGCCCATAACTGTCCCCGCGTAGATGGTTAGTGCGTATAGGCCAGTAGCCAGACTCAGATCAAATACCAAGATCTCGTTAAGCGTGTTAAGTATCCACGAACGCCGACTAGGGCCAGGCGCACCTCTCTCCTAGGTGGCCTCAAACTGCCCTGTCGCTCCGCCACAAAGTAACAGTCGGGGGCCGTCGGGAACCCAGGCCCACCTCTACCGGGATGGAGCCACCTGCCCCTTCAGCCCCCATGTCCGAATAGTATCATAAGTAATGTAACAGTATAAAGTATATATCATATGCCTGTGATCACCTACCGAAGTGATCACGGCCCAGTAGTATAGCATGGCAGACGGACAAGAGTGTAGGGCCACTGATGGAACACTAGCATCCTATACTAAGCATTTAGGATTACAGGTAAAGGTAACAACAGTAGTAACAAGGACAGGCTATGGATCAGAATAGGATTAACGGAAAGCAGTAACATGCTACACTACTCTAATGCAAGCAGTATAGAAGAGAGTAGGCGATATCTAGTGATCAAGGGGGGGGCCTTGCCTGGTTGCTCTGGCAAGAGAGAGGGGTCGTCAACACCATAGTCGTACTGGGTAGCAGCGGCATCGGTCTCGGTGTCTAGCGAGAGAAGAGGGGGAAGAAACAATAAATATAATGCAAACAAATGCGTGACGATGCATGACATGACAAAGCGTGATGCTAGGTGTGCCCTAACGCGGTAAGAGGTGGTATCGGTGAAGGGGGGGAAACATCCGGGAAAATATCCCCGGTGTTTCGCGTTTTCGGACAAACGAACCGGAGGGGGAAAGTTGCGTGTTCGCTATGCTAGGGATGCGTGGCGGACGAACGGGCTGTGTATCCGGATTCGTCTCGTCGTTCTGAGCAACTTTCATGTACAAAGTATTTTCATCCGAGTTATGTATTCTTTTATATTAATTTTCTAAAGTTTTAACAATATTCTAGAATTATTATATTTAGCTTAAACCGAATTGACCAAGTCAATTTGACTAGTCAAAAGGATAGGTGTGGCCCACATGTCATAGACTCTAAACCTAACTTATTTAAAAAGGGGACCTACATGTCATCTACTACTAGAGTAACTTAGCACTAATAAAACTAGTTAAGGAGCAAAAATAATCCTAAAACTAATCCATCTAATTAAATTAGACCTAAACTAATTTTGGGGCAGCCCACACACATGGCACATCGGCCACACACACTCACACGCTGCACACAGATCACACACACACACACACACCTACACAGCACACACACACGTTGCTTTGGGGCAGCCCTACACACATGGGCACACCGGCCACACACACACGCTGTACACACATCACACACACCTACAGAATACACACACACAGCACGCAATAGCTTAGAGCAGCAGCAGGCAGGAGCTACCAGGAGCAGCAGCGAACGCAGAGCAGCGAACGCAGCCAAGCAGCAAAGCAGCGCAAGGGGCAGCAGCCGCGGCAGCAAGCAACGCAGGGAGCAGCCAGCAGCACCGGGTGCGACGTCGCGTGCACGGACAGCGCCGGCTAGCGAGAGCAGGCACGGTCGGGGTGGCCAGGACGTAGCCGGACAGCACCGATGGGTGAGCATGGGCCGTGGCGAGGTAGGACATGGCGTGGTTGGTCGTCTATGTGCGGTCAGGGGCTTAGGCTGGAGCGGCACACACGGGCGGACGCGACCATGGGCACGGACGGGCTAAACTCTGGCCATGGTGACTCATCCTTGTGTGGCGATGCCTACGACGATAGATCGAGGGGGGAAAGTAGGGGAATCGGGAGATGAGCTCACCGTGAAGCTCTTGGACATGGTGAGGAGGCGTGGGGACGCTTGGGGCGCCGAATCTGACGACGAATGGCGGCGGCCGTGGCAAGGAACCAGCTCGATCCCGAGCATACGGTGCAGCTCCGGTCGAACGGATCCCCGCAGATGATGTACCAGACGACGAGGGTCCTCTTCGACGTGGTGTCATAGCTCGGAGAGGGAGGTGGCCACGACAAAGATGGCGGCACGGCGACGGTTGCGCCCGGGCACAGACGAATTTGGGAGGGAGAGGGAGACGAGCGAGGGGAAAGTGGGCGTGCTAGGGTTCGCAGGGGGTCGATAGTGTCTTATCCATCGGAGGGAAACGCAGGATGGCCGACACGCACGCCCAGCGGCGGCCATGGTGGTTGGATGTGTCCCACGACCTCTGTCTCGTACAGGGAAAGGGATGACCCCCATTGGGCTGGGCCAGTGCATAGTAGCGGTTGGGCCAAAGTGAAAGAGAGATTTTTCTTATTTCTGATTTGTATTTTCTCAGATGTTTTACATTTTATTTAAATTCAAAAGAATTTTGTTGCACATGAAACTTTTCACATAAATACCTTGCAATGCTTTGGGATATAACCACAAAGTTTAGGGGCATTTTGTAGCACATATTTAATTCTTTATTTTGAAAGGACCAATTTATTTGCTATTGGAACACTTAATAATTTCCTAGGGATCTATCCGTGAGCCAAATGAAGTTGGTTTCCACATGAAAATGATCTAGGGAATTTATAGAACTATTCAAACATTTTAGTTTTATAGTTCGAGGAAAAATAATTTGACTTGACTTTCAAAATTTGAATTTAAGGTCGGTTTGGAACAAAGTGAAGATTAGAAAATTTTAATTATGATGGCGTGGCACCATTAACAGGAGTTTACTGTAGCGTGACACCCGGGGTGTTACACATTAACACACAGTGAATACATGAACTCCTTGAACTACGGTCATCACTGGGAGTGGTCCCGATTATTGTCACTTCGAGGTTGTCGGATCATAACACATAGTAGGTGACTATAGACTTGCAAGACAGGATCAAGAACTCTCATATATTTATGAAAACATAATAGGTTCAGATCTGAAATCATGGCACTCTGAAAGTGCAACTATCCCTAGGTGGTTTTGGTAATTCCTAACAACATACAGTTCATTGAGCTAATGCTATTTCAAGACTAATATTTCAGGAAAGCTCAATGATTGGCATGGCATGGATGAGAAAAGTGGACCCCTCAAAATGCTAAGGACAAAGGATTGGCTCAAGCTCAAAGCTCAAGACTCTACATTTTCTATTTTAGTGATCCAAGATCACATTGAGTCTATAGGAAAAGCCAATACTATCAAGGAGGGACGAGGTGTTGCTTAATGACGTTCTTGCTCAAAATGCTTAGTGATATGCTCCAAAACCCTCAACTCCTTTCTCACATCCACATATAACCTAAACCAAAAGTCAAACTAGGCCCCACCGATTCTTCCTATCCGGCGCCACCGAGTTTCAAATGTCATAGCCACTGCCACAAACCCTAGGCAAATCGGTCTCACCGATAGGGATCTCGGTCTCACCGAGATAGGGTTGTAATCTCTCTGTTTCCCTTCGTAAAGTTTCGGTCCCACCGAGATGAGCGATCGGTCCCACTGAGATTGCAATGTAAACTCTCTATTTTCCCTTTGTAACATTTCGGTCTCACCGAAATGAGCGATCGGTCCCACCGAGTTTACCTGACCAACTCTCTGGTTAGCTTATTACCAAAATCAGTCCCACCAAGTTTGTGTAATCGGTCTCACCGAGATTACGTTATGCCCTAACCCTAATCATATCAGTCCTACCGAGTTGCATGTCGATCCCACCGAAAACCCTAACGGTCACTAGCTTTGCTGAATCGGTCCGACTGAGTTTAACCATTCAATCCCACCGAGTTTGGGAAGTTATGTGTAACGGTTAGATTTTGTCTGGAGGCTATATATACCCCTCCACCACCTCTTCATTCATGGAGAGAGCCATCAGAACGAACCTACACTTCCAACTTACTTTTTCTGAGAGAGAACCACCTACACTTGTGTTGAGACCAAGATATTCCATTCCTACCATATGAATCTTAATCTCTAGCCTTCCCAAGTTGCTTTCCACTCAAATCTTCTTTCCACCAAATCCAAATCCTGTGAGAGAGAGTTGAGTGTTCGGGAGACTATCATTTGAAGCACAAAGAGAAAGGAGTTCATCATCAACACACCATTTGTTAATTCTTGGAGAGTGGTGTATCCTAGATAGGCTAGGTGTCACTTGGGAGCCTCTGACAAGATTGTGGAGTTGAACCAAGGAGTTTCTAAGGGCAAGGAGATCGCCTACTTCGTGAAGATCTACCGCTAGTGAGGCAAGTCCTTCATGGGCGATGACCATGGTGGGATAGACAAGGTTGCTTCTTCGTGGACCCTTCGTGGGTGGAGCCCTCCGTGGACTCGTGCAACTGTTACCCTTCGTGGGTTGAACTCTCCATCAACGTGGATGTACGATAGCACCACCTATCGGAACCATGACAAAAACTCCGTGTCTCCAATTGCGTTTGAATCCTCCAAACCCTTCCCTTTACATTCTTGCAAGTTGCATGCTTTACTTTCCGCTGCTCATATAATCTTCGAATGCTTGCTTGAATTGTGTTAAGATTGCTTGACTTGTCCAAAGTTGCTAAAATCTGCCAAGAACTAAAATTTGGAAAAGGCTAGATTTTTATTTGGTCAAGCAGTCTAATCACCCCCCTCTAGACATACTTTCGATCCTACATTTGCTTTGATTTCCATAGCTTTTGGTGGTCATAGCCCTGGTTTCACAACCTAGGAGAGTATGGCGTATAGCAAGGGAAATTACTACCGTAGAGGTTCTTACTTTGATGGCACTAATTTTGCTAGTTGGAAGCACAAGATGAAAATGCATATTCTTGGACATAACCCCGCCATTTGGTCTATTGTGTGTATTGGCTTGCAAGGTGAATTCTTTGTTGGGAGAGAACCGAACCATGAAGCCACTGTGGAAGAATTGAAAATGCTACAATACAATGCTCAAGCTTGTGATATCCTCTTCAACGGATTGTGCCCCGAAGAATTCAACAAAATCAGCCGTCTTGAGAATGCAAAGGAAATTTGGGATACTTTGATTGATATGCATGAAGGTACCGACTCCGTCAAGGAATCCAAGTTGGATGTGCTTCAAAGTCAACTTGAAAAGTTCAAAATGAAGGATGGTGAAGGTGTCGCTGAAATGTACTCTAGGCTTGCTCTTATCACAAATGAGATTGCCGGCTTAGGAAGTGAAGAGATGACCGACAAATTCATCATCAAGAAGATCCTAAGAGCCTTGGATGAAAAATATGATACCGTATGCACATTGATCCAAATGATGCCAAATTACAAAGATCTCAAGCCAACAAAAGTCATTGGAAGAATTGTTGCTCATGAGATGTCACTCAAGGATAAGGAGGAGCTCCATAACAAGTCAAGTAGTGCTTACAAAGCCTGATGTGAAGCTCCCACATCATCAAGTGAGAAACAAACCTTCAATGAAGAATTGGGCCTAATGGTGAAGAACTTCAACAAGTTCTACAAGAGTAGAAGCAAAGAGAGAAGTTCCAAGTCAAGGTCCTACAATGACAAAAGATCTTCTAGTCGAGAGCAAAACTGCTACAATTGTGGAAGACCCGGACACTACTCCAATGAGTGTACGGCCCCCTACAAGAGAAGAGAAGATTCTCCCAAAAGAAGAAGTAGAAGAGAAGAATCACCATCGAGGGAGAGAAGGAGTAGGGATGATCGTTATGAACGAAGACCCTCTCAGAGAAGCAAGGATTCGGAAAGGAAGGACAAGTCATCAAGGAGCTACACGAAACGAAGACATCAAGCTCATGTTGGTGAATGGGTATCCGGCTCTGATTCCGACAATCACTCCAAGAGAAGCTATCACTCCGACTCCGAATACACTCAAGATGAAGGTGTTGCCGGTCTAGCACTTGTGTCAACCAACTGCTACGACATATTTGATTCACCAAATGAAGGAATTGGAAGATGCTTCATGGCCAAAGGTCCAAAGGTATCACACCCCGAGTATGTTGATTTCAATAGTGATGAAGATGACTTGTTAGGTGATGATGATTTACTTGTTGACCACTCTAGTGATGAATACTATGATGAAACATCAATTAATCATGCTAATCAAGATAAAATGAATGACAATGATAAGGAGAAGATTGCGTTTCTAACTAAATAACTAAACACTCTTAAGTTAGCTCATGAAACTATCTTAGGAGATCATCGAGAACTTTTAAGGACTCATGAGAAATTACATTTTGAGAACCTCAATCTTGAGCAAGAGCATGAGTTATTAAAGGCAATCAATGATGATATTCGCAAGAAAAGTTCTTCTTACATTGCCAAGCATTTACTCTTATCCACTTACATGCCTCAAGTCAAGTCTAGTAACAAGAACAAGAAGGATTCTTCCTCTAGTAGTAACAATAATCATGCTAAATCCAATATTGTTGCTTCTAGTAGTTCTCTTGATTCCACTAATGATTCTCTTAGCCAAGTTACACTTGAGCAAGAAAATAGCTTATTGAAGGGAATCATAGAGAAAGGTGTTTACAAGAGCCTTCCCGGGAGTAAGCAATTCGAGGAAATTGTACGCAAGCAAGGAAGGCACCGGAAGAATCAAGGTATTGGCTTTGAACGAAAGTTCAATGCCAATGGATTTGAGTGGGAAGAAGATCAATACCCCAAGAAGAAGTTTGTTCCTCAACAAGAGAAGTATGATTCTACTTCTTTCAAAGGGACACAAGCTCAAGATGATCTTCCACCACAAGACCACAAGGAAAAAAGGCAAGGACAAGCTTCAAGAGGAAATTGATGCATTTGAAGAAGCTCCTAAGGCCTTGGTCAAGTGGGTTCCCAAGACTACATCAAGTTCCACTTCATCAAGTACAACTACGACTCCGAGGGTTCCCATCAAGATGGTGTGGATCCCGAAGAAGAAGAACTAGAGAGTTCTTGAGGGTGACTCCGCCAACATACTTCACTCTTATCATTTTGGCAAGAACAAGTGCAATCAACTTCCACATCTTGCACTAGTTCAAGGAGTCACAAACCCTCTTGTTGGTAAGACAAGGGACAAGGTAACCTAATGCTCTCATAGACATCATCTTGTGTGCGCATCACTCTATGTCTATGGATATCCTTGTTTGTTCCTTGTGGGACTAACCCGTGTAGGTATTGAAAGTGCAACTCACTCCAAAGGATAGCTCCGAATGATCTACATCAACTTAGAGCATCCACATCTTCAACACCTACATGAAGTCATCATCGACAAAACCCAAGGTTAGTTCATCCCTCTTAGGGGGGATCTCACATCTAGGGGGAGCTTTACTCTAAGAATTGAGCTAAAGCAACTCTAATGGTGTGAACACAACAACGCTTTATGTAAAAGTGGTAACCCCACTTATGCTTAAACGATGAGTATGACCTATGATCAAATGTTCTCATTTGACTCCTAAGTCAATATACTCATATATAGATGACCTAGTCATCGCCAATTGCTTGATAGATGCTAGAATTGTTTGTGCATGCTTTGCCACATATTTCATTTGTCATTTTATTGTGTGACCATGTTGGTTGCATAATTTACTCATTCGAGGACATCCACTTGTTGTTTTGATTGGTTGGTTTCCTTTTATCTTGCCAAGTGGATGGAAAAGAATGCCTAAGAACCTTCTCTAGCTATCTATGCTCTTCTCATCTCAGACTCTATTCATGCTGCATCACAAAGTTTGATCAAGTCAGATTCGAACCACTCTGTGTGAGGAGCACTCGGAGTCCCCGATTCGTCATAGACTTAAACTTCCAAAACTTCTTTGTGCCTTTCGGTCTGACCGATTCATCCATTTCGGTCATACCGATATCACTAAGTCGATCTAGGTTTTTAATCTCGGTGCAACCAATTTGAACTTTTCGGTCACACTGAGTGGCAGTAACTGGTTGTAGTTATGCATCTTGGTGCCACCGAGTTGTTCCACTCGGTCACACCGACAGGGTCAGGCTATATATACCCACGGGCCAAAATTTGGAAAAATTTCTGAACCTCTTAGCCCGCGCTCAGCCTGCTCTTCCTCCCTGGGTCTCCGGATCATCCTCCTCGTCGCCAGCCGCCTCCAGTCGCTGGTCTCCGCCGCTGTCAATGGGATCGTCTCCGCCGTTGCCACCGTAGCAAGTCCATCGCCGAACTAGGGTATGGACTTGATCTTTGTGATGTTCTCACTCCGATTCCCTAGCACATTATTTTGACATGTATCTTGCCATGATTGAGATCGCTCTATCCAAAGAAAACACTCCGTAGTTTAGTTGAGGATTGAAAATTTAGGGTTAGGTTTCTGCCGAAACCATCTCGGACCGACCGAGTTGTTGAAATCGGTTCCACTGATTTGGCTTAGGCCATTGCACATGTGATTCTCGGTCTGACCGAGAATTGCAAATCGGTGTGACCGAGTTCGAGTCTTTGTGCAACCCTAGCAGTCTCGGTGCCACCAAACTGTGACTCGGTCTGACCGAGTTCACTAGTTTAGGTTCCAACAGCTGCTTCGGTATCACCGAGATTTCAAATCAGTAGATCCGAAATGCTTTCTGTGGAAAACTAAAACTAAGTTTTTGATTCATTCTTTTGCAAAACCTCTGCACTTTGTGATGCTCATCCACTCTACCTCATCTATAATCCATTCACAGGGTCTGCTGTTAGTGTTTACATTATGTCAGATCAGAGTGACAGTCAAAACAAATCTGAGGAGCAGGTTCAGATGAGTGAGGGCACTAGTCCCTCCAGTAGCTCAGATGATGGAAGCAGGAGCACACCCAGCAACTTGCCTAAGGCAGCCACCAGGACCAGAAAGAAGAAAACCTCAGATTCTGAGGATGAGGACTATGTGGCTGCTGAGGAAGAGGCCACCTCAAAGAGGAAAGTCCTGAAAAAGGAATATGGCACAACTGCTACCACTAAGCCAGGGATGAAGCAAAAGGTTCCTGCTAAGAGAGCTCCCATGTCAAAAGCCAGAACATCCACTCAAGAGACTTTGGGATCTGCACCCAAAGAGCAGGTTGTGGCAGAAAAGAAAAGGAAAGAGAGTGTAACACCCTCGATGCGACTATAGCTCCCACGTGTCGAGGCACGACTTAGAGACATAATCGCATTGAAGGCATATGCCGCAAGTTAGGCAATCTTCACAACATCCCATGTAATATAGATAATAAAAGGGGAGATAACATAGTTGGCTTACACTCGCCACGTCAATCAATGTACATAAATAACATTATATCATCCAAACACTCATGGCCCGACTATGGTGCCAAAATAAAAGATAACCCAACTAGTGACACGGTCCCGATCACCCCAACTGGGCACCACTACTGATCATCAGGAAAAGAAACATAGTATCGTTGAGAGTCTTCGTCGAACTCCCACTTGAGCTCAAACGCGTCACCTGGAGAGGAATCATCAGGCCCTGCATCTGGTGTAATAGTAATCTGTGAGCCACAGGGACTCAGCAATCTCGCACCCTCGCGATCAAGACTATTTAAGCTTATAGGTAAGGCAAGGTAAATATGTGGAGCTGCAGCAAGCGACTAGAAAATATGGTGGCTATCCTGTTCGCAAAAGAGAGCGAGAAGAGGAGGCAAAGCGCGAGCGAGAAACTAGAGAGCAACCTGCACAAGCATTACTCCAACACCGTGTCCACTTCCCGGACTCCGCCGAGAAGAGGCCATCACGGTAACACACTCAGTTGATTCATTTTAATTAAGTTAAGGTTCAAGTTATCTACAACCGGACATTAACAAATTCCCATTTGCCCATAACTGCGGGCACGGCTTTCGAAAGTTCAAATCCCTGCTGTGGAGTCCCAACTTAGCCCATGACAAGCTCTCACGGTCAACGAAGGAATAGACCTCCTCCCGAGACGTTCCGATCAGACTCGGTATCCCGGTTCTTCAAGACAACTCCGACAATGGTAAAACAAGTCCAGCAACACCACCCGCTGTGCCGACAAATCCCGATAGGAGCTGCACATATCTCGTTCTCAGGGCACACCGGATAAGCTAAGCATACGGGAGCCAACGTAACCCAAGTTGCCAAGGGACGGCCCCGGACGGTGCTCTAGGGTGGACCAACGCTCAGAGGAGCACTGGCCCGGGGGTTTAAAATAAGATGACCCTTGAGTCCACGAAACCCAAGGGAAAAGGCTAGGTGGCAACTGGTAAAACCAAGGTTGGGCATTGCTGGAGGAGTTTTATTCAAGGCGGACTGTCAGGGGGTTCCCATTATAACCCAACCGCGTAAGGAACGCAAAATCCGGGAACATAACACCGATATGACGGAAACTAGGGCGGCAAGAGTGGAACAAAACACTAGGCGAGAGGCCGAGCCTTCCACCCTCTACCAAGTATATAGGTGCATTAATATAACAAGATAATATAATGATATCCCAACAAGTAAATAATGTTCCAACAAGGAACGGCCTCCAATCTTCACCTACAACGCTATAAGAGGGGCTGAGCAAAGCGGTAACATAGCCAATCAACGGTTTGCTAGGACATGGTGGGTTAGAGGTTTGACATGGCAATTTGGGAGGCTTGAAAGCAAGTGGTAGGCATCGTAGCATTGGCATAGCAAAAGAGCGAGCAATCTAGCATAGCAAAGATAGTAGTGATTTCAAGGGTATGATCATCTTGCCTGCAAAGTCGTCAGAGTTGACTGGATCCTCGAAAGCAAACTCAACGGGCTCCTCGTTAGTGAACTCATCTCTGGCTCTGCCCAAACAAGACAAACAAGCAACAAGGACACAATCAACCACGTGCAAGGATCAAACAATATGATGCAAGGATGGTATGCTATGCGGGATGCGATGCGGGATGCATATGCAAGATTTGACAAGGGATGCATGAACCTGGCCTCAACTTGGAAATCCAAGTGTGCCATTGGAAAGATGAGATGAAATCGCTTAAAAACGATATAAAGAACGCCGGAAACGGAGTTACGGTTTGGAAATGGCAAGCGATTCAAATATGACACCGGTCTGCGATTTACAGCAAGTAGCCATCTAAATGCAATGAGATGAACAAGCTACAGCACCCAAACATGACAACAAAATACATGGCAGGGACGCATTCATGATGCTTAACAAAAATCTAGCATTGATCTACGGCCAAATCATCCATTAACAGGTTCAAACAAGCATGGCCAAAATGCATATGGTAAACAGATCTCAGACTTAGTGAAATTAACACTTGTCTGGAATTTCAGATCAGATAGCACTCTTCGGAGCAACAAAACTACATGCTACAGGACCTGAACATGGCAAAGTAAAGCATGGCATGGAGCTACTCAAAGAACTTAACAAAAGTCCCTTAGTGACCTTGAGCCAAAAGGGATCAAAAAATACAATTGCAAGCATGGGAACATGGCAAAAACATAATCAGTTCTCAGACTTAGTGAAAACTGGAGCATGCTGAAAACAGATATCAAGTAGGCATCTTCACGAGCTCGATGCACTCACTACGGAGCAAGTCATGACCAACTAAGCATAAACCCATCAAGAATACACAAAATGCAAGCTAGACATGGTAAGAACAATAGCGTAGCATGCACGGATCAACTACAACATCATCGACAAAATCGCTAACAAGTAGACAATCTGCCCAGATTCACGAAGTAGCAAAAGTAGAGCTCGATTGACTCAAGCTAGGGTGCTCCATAATTGCAAACAAAGACATGGATGGAAAGAGCACTACAAGATCAACAAAACATCCTTACTGATCATCCTCAAAAGAGGCACGAATCACTAGGAAACAACATGAACATATGGCATCATGAGATAAACAGATCAAGGACTTGGTGGAAATGCTAAGTCCTTGAAATCAGCATTACCAAGTTCCTCACTTTGCAAGCTTGTGCTAGTCACCACACACATCACAAAAATACATGGGTTGCACCTCTGGAAAGATGGAAAAACCCTTAACAAAACATATGTAGAGCTCATGGGCATATCATGCACACAATAATCATGGCAAAAATGACAAATATCTAAATGGAGCAGCAGATCTGGCAATTATCTCAAGTAGCACTCTTCCAACAGCATTTCGGGCATCAAGACGAACTCAAATGAAAATGATGCAATGAGATGAAATGATGTGCTATCTGAGACGAACATTTTGATATGCTATATGCCCAAAACGGAGCTAAGGATGAGGAGTTACGATGCAATGAAGAGGAGCATATGAGCTAGGGTTTCGGGCAAAAGTCAACCCTCGAGATTTTAGATCTCAGATCTGGCACGTTTTACGAGGATGGACGGATTTCTTGGAGCTCGCCGGAGACGTCACTGGACTTGCCGAGAAGAGGAGGTGCTCGCCGGGGCGTGGTCGAGGAGGAGGAGGCCGGCTGGTCGGAGGCGGTTGGCGGTGGGGTGGCGCGCTCGCCGGCGCGGGACGGCGGCCCGAGCTCGCCCGCTCGGCCGGGGAAGGAGGCGGACGGCGGCGGAGCTCGCCGGGCAGCCGGGGCGGCGCTCGCCGTCAGTGGGGTCGAGCGGGCGCGGGCGGCGCTTGCGGAGGACGAGGGCGGCGTGCGGGAGGCGGGGCAAGGCCCGGTGGCGCGAGTGGGGAGGGCCCGCCCTTGGCCGGGACGGGCCGGCGGTGGCGGTGGTGGCCCAGGACACGTGGTGCGCACGGATTGGCGTGAGCGGCGGCGGCGGTTTGTCCGGCCGGGGACGGATGTTGTCCGGCGCGGAGATGGGAGTTTTAGGGTTTCAGGGGAGAGGAGACCCGAGATTTCGGAAGGGGATCTATTTATAGGCATAGGAGGAGCTAGGAGAGTCCAAATGAGGTGCGGTTTTCGGCCACGCGATCGTGATCGAACGCTCTAGATGATGGAGAGGGTTTAGGTGGGTTTTTGGGCCAAATTGGAGGGGTGTTGGGCTGCAACACACACGAGGCCTTTTCGGTCCTTCGGTTAACCGTTGGAGTATCAAACGAAGTCCAAATGGTACGAAACTTGACAGGCGGTCTACCGGTAGAAAACCAAGGCCGCTTGGCAAGTCTCAGTCCAATCCGGAAATGTTTAATCCCCACACACGAAAGAAAGGTAGAAATGACCATCGGAGGAGAACGAAGCGCCGGATGCAAAACAGACAACAGGGAAAATGCTCGAATGCATGAGATGAACACGTATGCAAATGCAATGCACATGATGACATGATATGAGATGCATGACAACGATAACAACACACGGAGACAAAGACCCGAACCTAAGAAAATAAAATAACTTAAAGCCAGAAACGGCAAGAGTTAGAGTACAAATTGGGTAAGTCATATCCGGGGTGTTACAGAGAGGGTCAAGAAGACCACTGCTAGAGTGCTTGGGAGGTCTTCAATAATGAAAGACTCTGAAGAAGAGGAAGAGGAAGAGGATGCAGCACCAGCACCCAAAGCACAAAAGCTTATGGGAGATGCTATAAGGGCAGGGGCTGTTCCATCTAAGCCTAAGACTGCTGCTCCAGCTCCAAAGCTAAAACCAAAGAGGAGCACCAGGAACATCCCTGCTGAGGAAAATAACAAGGCCCAGTGCCTGAAGCTGCAATGGATGAAGAAGATGATGAGTCACATGTCTTGAGGAAGTTGAAGCCAAAAATTCCAGATCACAATGATGCTCATCCAGTAGCTGAGAACATGAAGATAAGGAAGGATTCAGGATTGAGGCTATGGAGAGAGTCAGATCCATATGCCACTAGAAGAAGAACTAATGTGGACTACAGGTTCCATACCAAGGAATAGCAAGACTTCTATGAGACAGTGTTGCTTGACAAGAAGCCAATAGTGTGTGACATGAGATGGGTCGATTGGACATTCATTAAGGAAAATGAGGATCACTTCCCTGGTGTATATGACGGCTTCAAGGCATGTGGAGTCGATGAGTTTGTGGCTCAGAAGCTCACAAAGTGGAATGTTGAGCTCATCATGCAGTTCTACTCCACAGCTCATTTCTACCCAGATGGAAGGATTGTCTGGATGTCTGAAGGCACTAGGTACCAGTCAACAGTTGCAGAATGGGCTCAGTTGATCAATGCCCCAGAAGAACAAGAAGATGACTTGGATGTCTATGCCAAGAAGAATAATGATCACAACACCATGGCACACATGTACAAAGAGATCCCAGATGCTGCTCTTGAGACACACAAGTTTGGATCAGTACATTACCTTCTGTCAGGCTTGCCAACAATCAACGGGATCCTCAGGCACACTCTCTTGCCAAAGTCAAGTGATCACAAGATGATCAGAGGTCACTCCATCAACTTGCTGCACATTTTTGATGTTCCACAGAAGTTCAAGGTCATGAGCCTAATTGTGGAATCCATAAAGAGGACAGCTGCAGATCAAAAGAGGAGTTGTGGGTATACCCCACAGATCCAGGAACTGATCAACTCCAAGATGGGCACTGGCACATATCGGTTGGACAAGGAGCACCTGCCCATCTACCCAGACTTTGAGGACAACACTGTGGTGATGGATGAAAATGAACCATATTATGTGCACGCACAAGCCAAGAAGGAGAAGGCAAGGGCTGAAAAGGGTACAAAGATGCCAACCACTGAAGAGGCTACTTGATTGCCTCCACTCTAAGGATTGAGAAGGGATTGGCTACCCTGACTCAAAACCAGGAGAGCTTGGAGAGGATCGTAGAGCAGAAGTTCTATGACTTAGATGTGAAGGTCACTGAGACCCAGTCAGTCGTTGAGCAACTTCAGGATGAAGTGCAGGAGAAGAAGGGCAAGTCTACCACTGTTGCTTTTGCTAGAGTGCCCAGAGGACAAAGATATGCTATAGTGCCTGTTCCAGACACCAGAGCAACTTCATCTGCACCAGCTACAGCTTCAATGCCACCAGCTCCAGCACCTACTCCACCAGCTCCATCTACATCGACTGACGCCTTCGTCCTTGGAGTTTTGTCTACACCACCACCTGAAGACCAAGCCTGAGTGACGATTTAGCACTATGCATTTTTATGAACTTTTTGGTAACTTGTTGCCAAAGGGGGAGAAAATGTATAGATCATAGGCTTCGAGAGAGAGAGTGTTGCTTTTGTTCTCTCTTGCATTTCTCCTTGGTGGTTGAACTTTTTTATCTGCTCATTTGAGATACTTTATACTTTGTGCTTGCTTGGATGATCATGTGTTTGATCATATACTTCATTTATGCTTGTTGGATGACATTATCCTTTTATATTCCATATGATCACTCACTTTGCTTGGTGATGAGTGCCTGTATTTTAATTATTATCATTTTGAGCGCTCCACCAAGATGTATCTGACATGGAAGAGTAACCCATTATCCTAACTCTTTGTGCATTTGCAGTCCAAAGCAAATCTTAAACAATGCACAAATTTAGGGGGAGCTCTTGCTTTTCACATACTTCTCAACACGACAATGTTTTTCACTCTTATTATCATTTGTCTAAGATTTGATCTATATGTTGTCATCAATTACCAAAAGGGGGGAGATTGAAAGTGCAACTATCCCTAGGTGGTTTTGGTAATTCCTAACAACATATAGTTCATTGAGCTAATGCTATTTCAAGACTAATATTTCAGGAAAGCTCAATGATTGGCATGGCATGGATGAGAAAAGTGGACCCCTCAAAATGCTAAGGACAAAGGATTGGCTCAAGCTCAAAGCTCAAGACTCTACATTTTCCATTTTAGTGATCCAAGATCACATTGAGTCTATAGGAAAAGCCAATACTATCAAGGAGGGATGAGGTGTTGCTTAATGAGGTTCTTGCTCATAATGCTTAGTGATATGCTCCAAAACCCTCAACTACTTTCTCACATCCACATATAACCTAAACCAAAAGTCAAACTCGGCCCCATCGATTCTTCCTATCCGGCGCCGCCGAGTTTCAAATGTCATAGCCACTGTCACAAACCCTAGGAAAATCGGTCTCACCGATAGGGATCTCGGTCTCACCGAGATGGGGTTGTAATCTCCCTGTTTCCCTTCGTAACGTTTCGGTCCCACCGAGATGAGTGATCGGTCCCACCGAGATTGCAATGTAAACTCTCTATTTTCCCTGTGTAACATTTCGGTCTCACCGAAATGAGCGATGGGTCCCACCGAGTTTACCTGACCAACTCTCTGGTTAGCTTATTACCAAAATCGGTCTCACCGAGTTTGTGTAATCGGTCTGACCGAGATTACGTTATGCCCTAACCCTAATCATATCGGTCCTACTGAGTTGCATGTCGGTCCCACCGAAAACCCTAACGGTAACTAGCTTTGCTGAATTGGTCCGACCGAGTTTAACCATTCGGTCCCACCGTGTTAGGGAAGTTATGTGTAATGGTTAGATTTTGTGTGGAGGCTATATATACCCCTCCACCACCTCTTCATTCGCGGAGAGAGCCATCAGAACGAACCTACACTTCCAACTTACTTTTTCTGAGAGAGAACCACGTACACTTGTGTTGAGACCAAGATATTCCATTCCTAGCATATGAATCTTGATCTCTAGCCTTCCCAAGTTGCTTTCCACTCAAATCTTCTTTCCACCAAATCCAAATCCTGTGAGAGAGAGTTGAGTGTTGGGGAGACTATCATTTGAAGCACAAGAGCAAGGAGTTCATCATCAACACACCATTTGTTACTTCTTGGAGAGTGGTGTCTCCTAGATTGGCTAGGTGTCACTTGGGAGCCTCTAACAAGATTGTGGATTTGAACCAAGGAGTTTGTAAGGGCAAGGAGACCGCCTACTTCGTGAAGATCTACCGATAGTGAGGCAAGTCCTTCGTGGGCGATGGCCATGGTGGGATAGACAAGGTTGCTTCTTCGTGGACCCTTCATGGGTGGAGCCCTCCGTGGACTCGCGCAACCGTTACCCTTCGTGGGTTGAAGTCTCCATCAACGTGGATGTACGATAGCACCACCTATCAGAACCATGACAAAAACATCTTTGTCTCCAATTGCGTTTGAATCCTCCAAACCCTTCCCTTTACATTCTTGCAAGTTGCATGCTTTACTTTCCGCTGCTCATATACTCTCCGCATGCTTTCTTGAATTGTGTTCAGATTGCTTTACTTGTCCAAAGTTGCTAAAATCTGCCAAGAACTAAAATTTGGAAAAGGCTAGCTTTTTATTTGGTCAAGTAGTCTAATCACCCCCCCTCTAGACATACTTTCGATTCTACACACTCGGGCCCTAGTGACAAGAATTAGGCATAGCAAAGTCATAGCAACATCAATCTCAGAACATAGTGGATACTAGGGATCAAACCCTAACAAAACTAACTCGATTACATGATAAATCTCATCCAACCCATCACCGTCCAGCAAGCCTACTATGGAATTACTCACACACGGCGGCGAGCATTATGAAATTGGTGATGGAGGAAGGTTGATGATGATGATGGGGACGAATTCCCCTCTCTGGAGCCCCGAACGGACTCCAGATCAGCCCTCCTGGGAGAGTTTAGGGCTTGGCGGCGGTTCCGTATCGTAAAACACGATGAATCCTTCTCTCTGGTTTTTTCTCCCCGAAAGTGAATATATGGAGTTAGGGTTGAGGTCGGTGGAGCATCAAGGGGCCCACGAGGCAGGGGCACGCCCACCACCCTCGTGGACAGGTGGAGCCCCTCCTGACGTGGATCTTTCTTCCAGTATTTTTATATATTCCAAAATAATTCTCAGTTGATTTTTAGGTCATTCCGAGAACTTTTGTTTCTACACAAAAATAACACCATGGCAATTCTGCTGAAAACAGTGTCAGTCCGGGTTAGTTCCATTCAAATCATGCAAGTTAGAGTCCAAAACAAGGGCAAAAGTGTTTGGAAAAGTAGATACGACGGAGATGTATAAACTCCCCCAAGCTTAAACCTTTGCTTGTCCCCAAGAAATTCAGTTGATAAACTGAAAGTGATAAAGAAAAACTTTTACAAACTCTGTTTGCTCTTGTTGTTGTAAATATGTAAAGCCAGCATTCAGGTTTTCAGCAAAGATTATGAACTAACCATATTCACAATAACACTTAGGTCTCATGTTTACTCATATCAATGACATAATCAACTAGCGAGCAATAATAATAAATCTCGGATGACAACACTTTCTCAAAATAATCATGATATGATATGACAAGATGGTATCTCGCTAGCCCTTTCAGAGACCGCAAAACATAAATGCAGAGCACCTTTAAAGATCAAGGACTGACTAGACATTGTTATTCATGGTAAAAGAGATCTAGTCAAGTCATACTCAATGTAAATTAACAGTAATGGATGCAAATGACAGTGGTGCTCTCCAACTAGTGCTTTTTAATAAGAGGATGATGACTCAACATAAAAGTAAATGGATAGGCCCTTCGCAGAGGGAAGCAGGGATTTGTAGAGGTGCCAGAGCTCGGTTTTGAAATAGATATGAATAATATTTTGAGCGGTATACTTTCATTGTCAACATAACAACCGAGAGATCTCTATATCTTCCATGCTACACACATTATAGGCGGTTCCCAAACAGAATGGTAAAGTTTATACTCCCCCTCCACCAACAAGCATCAATCCATGGCTTGCTCGAAACAACGAGTGCCTGCAACTAACAAGAGTCCCGGGGGAGTTTTCTTTGCAGTTATTTTGATTTGATTTGCATAAAGCATGGGACTGGGCATCCCGGTGACCAGCCATTTTCTCGTGAGTGAGGAGCGGAGTGCACTCCTCTTGAGAATAACCTGCCTAGTATGGAAGATACGTACAACCCTAGTTGATACATGAGCTATTCGAGCATACAAAATAGAATGTTTATTTGAAGGTTTAGAATTTGGCACATACAAATTTACTTGGAACGACAGGTAGATACCGTGTATAGGTAGGTATGGGTGACTCATATGGAATAACTTTGGGGTTTAAGGAGTTGGATGCACAAGCAGTATTCCCGCTTAGTATAGGTGAAGGCTAGAAAAAGACTGGGAAGCGACCAGCTAGAGAGCGACAACAGTCATGAACATGCATTAAAATTAATCAACACCGAATGCAGGCATGAGTAGGATATAATGCACCATGAACATAAATATCATAGAGGCTATGTTGATTTTATTTCAACTACATGCGTGAACATGTGCCAAGTCAGGCCACTTGAATCATTCAAAAGAGGATACCACCCTATCATACCACATCACAACCATTTTAATAGCATGTTGGCACGCAAGGTAAACCATTATAAACTCCTAGCTAATTAAGCATGGCATAAGCAACTACAATCTCTAATTGTCATTGCAAACATGTTTATTCATAATAGGCTGAATCAGGAACGATGAACTAATCATATTTACAAAAACAAGAGAGGTCAAGTTCATACCAGCTTTTCTCATCTCAATAAGTTCATCATATAATCATCATTATTGCCTTTCACTCGCACGACCAAATAGTGTGGATAATAATAATAGTGCACGTGCATTGGACTAAGCTGGAATCTGCAAGCATTCAATTCAAGAGAGAAGACAAGGTAATATGAGCTCTTTGTTTTTTGAAATATATACTGCAAGGCAACAGCCTCACAGCTCTTTATTGAAAGCAACAAAGGAAAAAAGAGTCCTGTTACAAGTCAATTACAAGGAAAGAAAAGAAGAAGGCAGAAATACTTACAACCCAAGCTGGGAAAAACACTAACTATGGGAGATTAGAGATCCAAGTTAGAACGCTATCCTTGTATTCACATTTTATCCTATGAGAAAGTAAAGTTATGTCATGGATAAAATTGTGCCTCCAGGCTCTGAAAGAGGGCCTCTCATTCCTGAAAACCTTGCCATTCCTCAAGATCCAAATATTCCAAGCAGCTGTAAAGACCACTTCAGTGAAGAAAGTATGCCCAAAATCCTTCCTAACATTTATAGCCATGTTGTAGGTGGTCATCCCAGGCTGAGGATCCCAGTGAACCCACAAGTAATTCCAGACTCTAACACTAAAATTACAAGAGAAGAACAAATGTGCAATGTCCTCATGGATGAGATATGGGCATAGAACACAAGAATGATCCTCCACATGCCAATGCCTCCTCTGTAGCATGTCTCTGGTGTTTAAACGACCCCTTAGCAGAAGCCATCCAAACATTTTAATTTTCAAGGTGCATGAAGATTTCCAAATCCATTGGAAAATCGAATCTACAACAATATCTTGATGCTCATGCACATAAAAGGATTTAGGTCTAAAGCAGCCCTTATTAAAGGGCCATATCCATGTGTCATGATATGCAAAGCAAGTATAAGCATTTGTCAATTGTTGGAGGCATTCAAGTTCAGCAAAAGCCTGTGTAGACAGGGCTAGATGCATATTTGACAAAAACTCTTGAGAAAGCACATCAGACACTGAAAGTTGTCCATCAATAACAAATGAGAAGAGCCTGGGAAATTTTTCACTAAGGGAAGAACCCTTAAGCTCAACCACCCATCTATCAGTCCAAAAGAGAATAGACCTGCCATCCCTCAATGTTGGAGCAGCCAATTGACAATATTTATGTGCCAATATGAACACATCACGCCACCAAAAGGACCCACAAAGGCTAGTAGTATGAGGGACAGAGCTATCATAGTAGGCATTCCAAACGAGACCAACCCAGGGGATGTCATGATGATTATAAAACTTGTGCAAGAACTTCATAAGTAAGGCCTCATTTTGTACCCTTAGATTAAGCACACCAAGACCCCCCTTATTTGTTGGTAGGCATACCAAATCCCAAGCAGCCAGAGATTGTCTTGGAGTATCAGAGTTCCCTCTTTAGAGGCATTGTCTCCGAATCCTTTCAATTTGTTTCAGAATCCTAGGTGGGATGACAAGTGTGCAGAGGAAGTATATGGGCATTGAAGTTAAAACAGACTGGAGCAACTATAACCTACTTCCTTGGTTTAGAAAGCAAGAAGTGGCAGACAATCTCCTTTCAATCCTATGCACAAGAGGCATGAGATCCTGAATTGAGGGCCTGGTAGTCCCCATGGGCAGACCCAAATAAGTAAAAGGCATGACTCCCACATTGCATCCTAGAATTGAAGCCAACCTGTTAGCTTCATCAGCTGACATGTTGATAGGCACCATAAGAGATTTTGCAAAATTCACAGATAACCCTGTTGTAGCAGCAAAAAACATCAATCATGTCTTTAAGAGCAAGTAGCTGATGGTCAATAGCAGGCAACGCAATTAGTGTATCATCAGCATACTGCACTATGGGAAAATCCTGGTTGTCAGAAGGGATTGGGAGAGTCAAAATTCCTTTACTGCACATATCATTCACTACAGACTGAAGCAGGTCGGCAGCAAGCACAAAAAGTAGAGGTGACATTGGGCCTCCTTGTCTAACTCCCCTCTTACATTTAAAGTGGTGGCCAGGTACACCATTAGGAAGCACAAAAGATGAACCAGATGACAGAATGGATTGCATCCAAGATATCCATTTGTCATTAAAACTCTTGTATCTTAGAATTCTAAGAATGGCATCATGCTCAATAGTGTCAAAGGCCTTAGTAAAATCCAATTTCAGTAAGATAATTGGTATTTTTGAAGCTTTACATTGGTGAATGTACTCAAAACACCAAGCTAGACAATCCTGAATAGACCTAGATTTAATAAATCCATATTTGTTTTTATGAATACAGGAAAGAATCACTTTCTATAGTCTATTTGCCAGAAGTTTAGTGAGAAATTTCAAACAGGTATTTGTCAAAGAGATTGGCCTGTAGTCATTCAAACTCTCAGGAGATGGCTTTTTTGGGATCAAGGTTATGAGAGAGCTGTTGATACACTCTAGATCAAGGTGTCCTTCAGAAAACTCTTTGACCAATGGATGAAAATCATCCTTAATGATGTGCCAGCACTTCTTAAGAAAGAGCCCAGTGAAACCATCTGGCCGAGGAGCTCTGTTTGACCTCCTGCAAACCAATGGATGAAAACCATCCTCAACCTTTTGGATAATATTTGGCATATCAAAACCCATTTGGGTGTTATTAGTACATCCCATCCTCTGTTTGACCTCCTGCAAAAACAGTCCAACAATTGATGCATGATCAGAGATCACTTGCCCATTATCAGAAGTTACACTGGAAAAAGAGTTACTCCTATATCTCTCAGTGGCCATGGCATGGAAAATTTTAGTATTTTCCTCTCCCACTTTAATGCTCCTAGTAAATGTACTACAGTCTTAGAATTTCCTCCAAATGGAGCTTAACAATCTTCCTGAAAATTTCCTCTGGCCCAGACAAAGGCCTCAACTCCTCTAGACCATCCAGACAAAGTATGACTTTATTGCAATTGGAGATCAAAACTTTAACCTTAGAAAGGCTAATGTGCCAATGTTTGAGTGCCTGCCTCAGAGCTTTAAATTTTGCAGAGATAACAGTAGCAGAAGATTTCTTATGAACTGGCCTACTCCAAGAGTCACTTGTCACGTATGCATGGGCACTTTGTTAGATCAATCAATAATGCATATGAGAGCCACTCAACATTTTCATTATGGTCTTCTCCTCTCGACCCCCAAAGAATAAGAAAAGAAATAAAACTATTTACACGGGAAAGCTCCCAACAAGCAAAAGAAGAACAAGAAATATTTTTGGGTTTTCTTTTAGTTACTACTACTACAGCATGAAAAGTAAACTAGCTAAAAGCTACTACTAATTTTTTTCTTAAGGTTTATCAAACACACAAGAAGAAAGCATAAAAAGGGAAATAAACTAGCATGGATGATACAGTGAGAAAGTATGAGCACCGACAACTATCATGAGTGTGTGAACAGGAATCTAATGTCGGTGAGAAATACGTACTCCCCAAGCTTAGGCTTTTGGCCTAAGTTGGTCTATGGCCACGGCTGGCCTGGCGGATATCCAAAGTTGTACCTGGGGTCGTACTGAGATGCAGCGGCAATTGCCTGACGAGCTGCAGCTTGGAGGCGAGCTGTCTCCGCCCTCCTCTCATACTCGGTCGCTTCCTCCCTGGTTATAAAATATCACCCTTTGCCTGAAAGTCAAAGAAAGTAGGAGCAGGGAGGGCGACGTGATAGGTGCGTCATCTGTCAAAGATTAGTCAGTACTGGAGGAACTGATCGTTACTCTCAAAATACTGATGACGAACCATAGCCTCGTAATCTAAATAAGAAGGAGGCAACTCAATATCATCTCCACGTATGGGTATCTCAAGAAAGTTAGCTATACGAGTTGCATAAATTCCACCAAAGAAATCTCCATGAAGACGATTATTATGCAACCTACGTGCAACAATGACTCCCAAATTATATTGTTTATCTCCTAATACATCACTCCTGAGAACACTGAGATCAGGGACACATATGTGACATGCCTCATCTTTACCATTTATGCATCTACCTATGAAGATTGCAAAATAATGTATAGCAGGAAAATGAATGCTCCCTATGGTAGCTTGTGTTAGATCTCTAGATTCCCCCACTGTAATACTAGCAAGAAAAACTCTATATTCAGAATTGCGAGGTTCACTAACATTACCCCACTGTGGGAGTTTACAAGCAGTGTTAAAATCTTCTAAGTCCATGGTATAAGATTTATAATAAAGACCAAACAGGACAGTTTGAGAATTGCGTGATGATGAAAATTTAAACCTGCTCACAAATGAATCAGTTAAATAGAGGTATTGACGGCACTTATCTGCCTCGAAGCTCTCCAGATCAGCATTACGCACATATGCATCAAATTCCTCTTTAATTCATGCTTGGATCATGAAGTCATCTGACGGCCATTCACAAGGCCGCACTTGAGCATCTCTTGGTGGTTCCTCGTCCGCATCGCGTATTGCGGGCCTGGGCCCTTGCTTCCTTGAAGAACCACCTTAGTACATTTTCCTAAACATATTTCTTCCTCTGAAAAATTTCTGAAATTTTAAGTAACTTCAAAATAAAAGTAAACCAATCTCAACAATATTGATAGCAACTACTCCTACAAGTGCCTAGAGGCAATATCATGCATTAAAACTACTTTTGAGCATATAAATTTGACATGCAATCTCAAGAACAGGGTCACCTAAGCAGCAAAAATTTGCAATGAATAAAGCACTAGAACAAAAACTAATAGGACCATTGGAGGAGTCACATACCAAAGAACAATCCCCCAAAGTAGTTTTGTGAATGGAGCTTTGAGCAAGGAGATCGAAAATGGCAGCAAGATGAGCAAGAACTCGGGTTTGAGCTGGCTAGTGATTTTTGTGGGAGGAAGAAGGAGTGTGTGGTGCCTAGAATAAGTGGAGGGGAGCCACCATGGGCTCACGAGGCAGGGGGGCGCGGCCTGGACCCTCATGGCCAGGTGCTTGCTCCCCCTGCTGTGTGCTCTGTGCCAGATATTCTCAAATATTCTAGAAAAAATCATATTTAAATTTCAGGGCATTTGGAGAACTTCTAGTTTTGGGGTATTTTTTATTGCATGGATAATTCAAAAAACAGACAAAAAAAATACTATTTTTGCTTTATTTAATATAAATAACAGAAAGTAAAAGGAGGGTACAGAAAGTTGTGCCTTCTAAATTCATCCATCTCATGCTCATCAAAAGGAATCCACTAACAAGGTCGATCAGGTCTTGTTAACAAACTCATTTCGAATAACATGAAACCGGAGAATTTTCGAATAACACTAGGTTACCTCAACAGGGATATGCATGTCCCCAACAATAAGAATATCATATTTCTTCTTAACAGTAGGGAGAGGAAATTCAAAACCTCCAGTAGTGATTGTTGAAATTTTTCCAATAGAATTGATACTGTGGACTTGAGGTTGTTTCCTCGGAAAGTGTACCGTACGTTCATTACCATTAACATGAAAAGTGACATTGCCTTTGGTGCAATCAATAACAGCCCCTGTAGTATTCAAAAAGGGTCCAAGAATAATAGACATACTATCATCCTCAGGAATATCAAGAATAACAAAGTCCGTTAAAATAGTAACTTTTGCAACCACAACAGGCACATCCTCACAAATACCGACAGGTATAGCAGTTGATTTATCAGCCATTTGCAAAGATATTTCAGTAGGTGTCAACTTTTTCAAATCAAGTCTACGATATAAAGAGAGAGGCATAACACTAACACCGGCTCCAAGATCACATAAAGCAGTTTTAACAAAGTTTCTTTTAATGGAGCATGGTATAGTTAGTACTCCGGGATCTCCAAGTTTCTTTGGTATTCCACCCTTAAAAGTATAATTAGCAAGCACGGTGGAAATTTGAGCTTTCGGTATTTTTCTCTTATTAGTAACAATTTCCTTCATATACTTAGCATAAGGATTCATTTTAAGCATATCGGTCATACGCATACGCAAAAAGATAGGTCTAATCATTTCAGCAAAGCGCTCAAAATCCTCATCATCCTTTTTCTTGGATGGTTTAGGAGGAAAAGCCACGGGTTTCTGAACCCATGGTTCTCTTTCCTTACCATGCTTCCAAGCAACAAAGTCTCTCTTATCATAACGATGATTCTTTGTTTGTAGGTTATCAAGATCAACAACATGTTCAATCTCTACATCCTTGTCATTGCTAGGTTGAGCATCAACATGAACATCATCATTAACATTATCACTAGGTTCATGTTCATTACCAGATTGTGTTTCAGCATCAGAAATAGAAATATCATTGGGATTCTCAGGTGTGTCAACAACAGGTTCACTAGAAGCATGCAAAGTCCTATAATTTTTCTTTTTCTTCCTTTTAGAAGGACTAGGTGCATCTATAGTAGTTCTCTGAGAATCTTCCTCAATTCTCTTAGGGTGGCCCTCAGGATACAAAGGCTCCTGAGTCATTTTACCACCTCTAGTCATAACTCTAAAAGCATTATCATTCTTATTATTTAATTCATTGAGAAAATCACTCTGAGCTTTAAGTACTTGTTCTACTTGAGTGGTAACCATAGAAGCATGTTTACTAATAAGTTTAAGTTCACCTTTAACATTAGCCATATAATCACTCAAGTGTTCAGTCATGTAAGCATTATGTTTCAATTGTCTACCAACATAAGCATTAAAGTCTTCTTGCTTAACCATAAAGTTATCAAATTCATCCAAACATTGGCTAGCAAACTTAGTAGGAGGGATTTCAGCTTTATCATATCTATAGAGAGAATTTACATTTACTACCTGTGTCGGGTTACCAAGACCATGTATTTCTTCAACAGGCGGCAAATTAAGACCATGTATTTCTTCAATAGGAGGTAAATTCTTAACATCCTCAGCTTTAATACCTTTTACTTTCATAGATTTCTTTGCCTCTTCCATATCTTTAGGACTGAGAAATAGAATACCCCTTTTCTTCCGAGTTGGCTTAGGAGTTGGTTCAGGAAGTGTCCAATTATTTTCATTAGTCAACATATTATTCAATAGAATTTCAGCTTCATCAACAGTTCTTTCCCTGGAAACACAACCAGCACAACTATCCAGGTAATCGCTGGAAGCATCGGTTAGTCCATTATAAAAGATATCAAGTATTTCATTTTTCTTGAGAGGATGATCAGGCAAAGCATCAAGAAATTGGAGAAGCCTCCCCCAAGCTTGTGGGAGACTCTCTTCTTCAATTTGCACAAAATTATATATTTCCCTTAAAGCAGCTTGTTTCTTATGAGCGAGGAAATATTTAGCAGAGAAGTAGTAAATCATATCCTGGGGACTACGCACACAACCAGGATCAAGAGAATTAAACCATATCTTAGCATCACCCATTAATGAGAACGGAAATAATTTAAGGATATAATAGTAGCGAGTTTTCTCATCATTAGTCAACAGGGTAGCTATATCATTTAATTTAGTAAGATGTGCCACAACAGTTTCAGATTCATAGCCATAGAAAGGATCAGAATCAACCAAAGTAATTAACTCAGGATCAACAGAGAAATCATAATCCTTATCAGTAATAAAGATAGGTGAAGTAGCATAAGCAGGATCATATTTCATTCTGGCATTCAGAGATTTTTGTTTAAGCTTAGCTAATAGTTTCTTAAGATCACTTCTATCATTGCAAGCAAGAAAGTCTCTAGCAGTTTCTTCATCCATAACATAACCCTCAGGAACAACATGCAATTCATATCTAGGGGGAGAATCTTCATCATCACTTTCATCAATATTATCAGTTTCAATAATTTCATTCTCTCTAGCCCTAGCAAGTTGTTCATCAAGAAATTCACCAAGTGGCACAGTAGTATCAAGCATAGAAATAGTTTCATCATAAGTATCAAGCATAGCAGAAGTGGCATCATCGATAACGTGCGACATATCAGAATTAATAGCAGAAGTAGGTTTAGGTGTCGCAAGCTTACTCAAAACAGAAGGTGAATCAAGTGCAGACCTAGATGGCAGTTCCTTACCTCCCCTCATAGTTGAGGGATAAATCTTGGTTCTTGGATCTTTCAAGTTTTTCATAGTGATAAACAGATATAAATCCCAAGTGACTCAAAGAATAGGTCTATGCTCCCCTGCAACGGCGCCAGAAAATAGTCTTGATAACCCACAAGTATAGGGGATTGCAACAGTTTTCGAGGGTAGAGTATTCAACCCAAATTTATTGATTCGACACAAGGGGAGCCAAAGAATATTCTCAAGTATTAGCAGCTGATTTGTCAATTCAACAACATCTGGAAACTTAATATCTGCAGCAAAGTATTTAGTAGCAAAGTAATATGATAGTAGTGGTAACGGTGGCAAAAGGTAACGGTAGCAAAACTGATATTTTTGGGTTTTGTGGTGATTGTAAAAATAGCAACGGGAAAGTAAATAAGCGAAGAACAATATAGGAAAAGCTCGTAGGCAGTGGATCATTGATAGAGAATTATGCCGGATGTGATCGATCATGTAACAGTCATAACCTAGGGTGACACATAACTAGCTCCAGTTCATCAATGTAATGTAGGCATGTATTCCGAATATAGTCATACGTGCTTATGGAAAAGAACTTGCATGACATCTTTTGTCCTACCCTCCCGTGGCAGCGGGGTCCTATTGGAAACTAAGGGATATTAAGGCCTCCTTTTAATAGAGTACCAGACCAAAGCATTAACACATAGTGAATACATGAACTCCTCAAACTACGGTCATCACCGGGAGTGGTCCCGATTATTGTCACTTCGGGGTTGCTAGATCATAACACATAGTAGG